>NW_027666073.1:0-10820 GCF_963924005.1 Protomyctophum bolini
ATAGCCAGATAGACCCTGGTCTGGATGTGAAGGTGAGACGTATAGCCAGATAGACCCTGGTCTGGATGTGAAGGTGAGACGTATATAGCCAGATAGACCCTGGTCTGGATGTGAAGGTGAGACGTATAGCCAGATAGACCCTGGTCTGGATGTGAAGGTGAGACGTATAGCCAGATAGACCCTGGTCTGGATGTGAAGGTGAGACGTATATAGCCAGGGTAACAGGTGTTGATTAGGACTTAATAAACACGACGTTCATTTAGTTTTGACTCAATTTATTCACCGTACACCGGCTGAACATGCCGAACATGTAAACACTGTTCCCTCCACAATTCACGTCTGAATACCTGCGCCCACTGCGCATGCGTATAATATCCTCGTGTGTGTGTGTGTGTGTGTGTGTGTGTGTGTGTGTGTGTGTGTGTGTGTGTGTGTGTGTGTGTGTGTGTTGCCGTAAAGGAAACTGTATCGAACTGTCGTAAAGTGTACAATAGAGGGCAACACAAGTTAACAATCTCCCTCTTCTTTCTTTAAAATAAAAATAAATACATTCAGCCATCCCATAAACCAAGGTCAAAGCAGAAAAGTCCAATTGAAAACAAGGATGTCAAGGATGTCCACCATGTCTTACAAATACAACAGCCCCATCCTGACCAATAACCACCCATGGTCCCTTCCACTCTGTACTGTCAGCGCGTTTGTAATAGACTTTGTCTCCTGTCTCATATCTTTCATCTGTGGGTCTGAGCTGCTTACGTAGTGCTCTCCTTATCCTCTCTGAACATTAAGCTTCAGTGAAAGCTTTCCTAGAAGCATGCAACGCTGATATGTGTTGCCCTATACCTTCCAGTGCAGGTAGTTTATCAATGAATACAGATGGAAGGGGGGGTTCAGAGTCTTGCTCAAGGACACTTGGACACTAACTCTGGGGGGAGCCCGGATTCGAACTGGGAACCTTGCGGTTTCCATCCGGTCACTCTACCCCTGAGCCGTGCCACCCCCGCTGAGGTTAAGGTTAGGAGTAAGATTAGGTTTAACCATTTAAGCATAAATTACTTAGGTTACTTTAGGAATTCCAGGCTTTAGGAAATATGCAGTTCTGCCGTAATTTACGCCCGGTGCAGATTTAGAAGCCCCTATTTATTATATAAATAATTGTTGCATTGTGATGTGTTGTAGGAGCTTGTAGAAAGGCAATTTTTACTTTACATATGGCACTCTGTATGTACGTATCACTGGATTTCACTGGTTCTGGAAAGGTTTCAGCTTGTGTAATAGGTTCTGGGTTACCTTTCGTCGTGGAAATTAGATCCCTCTTTTAGACTATATCCCGTGTGACCTGAATGTGCGTGACATCACGGCCTGCTGCCATGGTATAACTGTCCTGTCACCCCCATAGGGCTACCTGGAGTACGCCCGCGGCCTGCCCATCAACGACACACCTGAAATCTTTGGTCTCCACGACAACGCGGACATCAGCTTCGCCCAGAACGAGACGTTCGCCCTGCTGGGCTCTCTAGTTCGACTCCAGCCCCGAGCCGCGGCCAGCGGGGGCGGGACCAGGGAGGAGGTGTGTGCCTGTTGTACACTGGTGGAAAGCATAACTCATCACCTTTACTCAAGCACTAGTACTTGAGTACATGTACTTTAGTACTTGAGTACATGCTTGAGGTCAGACTTTGGTCAGAATGTAATGAGAGGACGGGAATCTGGCCCCTTGAGATGCAGCATCTCATTTTAGAGGGGGTCGTATACACACCCCGCAACCCGACTACGGATAAGCGGTTGAATGGAGCAGATGAAATGGAGCAGATATAACATTACATACAATACAAATACACAGTATATTATACACAATACACATGTACATGTACAGATATACTTAGCTTGCTCATCCTCTCCCACCCACACCCCCAGCCCTCAACTCATTTGGACAAAGAAATGGAGAACACACACACAGCACAATGACTCGTATAAAAGTCAGAAATGAACAGTAGTACGAGCAGTGTTAATAGCACGAACAGGTTGTTTGGATATGGTGAATACAAGGAAGTCCTGAAGTGGCCGAGAGAGGTAACAGATCCGAGAGAAAGAGGAAGATTGTTCCAGTCAGATGGAGCTTTGTAGTGGAATGACCTGCGTCCAACTTTTCCCAAATATTATTTTGGGATCAGTAAAGTATAGGATGTTGTGTATGTCTAAGAGGATATGGGGGATGTACAGTATATATGGTGTCATATGGAGGGCTGTTGAGATGAACACATTTGAGGTACTTTGAGGTACTTTTCCTTTAAAGAAAGAGTTCACAGGGTGATGACTCCAGTCCAGGTGGTGATGAGGTGCTCACCCAGTTACATCAGAGTTGTGAATGAAGAGGGGTCAAAGGTCAAGCACACTCTTGAAGTCAGTCACTGTGTTTATATCGGCCACATGACGTCTTACAGTGTTTGTAACATTGTAACATTAAAAGTCCATAGACTTGCCTGCTTTAGATGTGGGCCTACGTCATAACTTAAGTGCTCTAAACAAACCAAGTCCATAGACTTGGCTGCCATATGACGTAATCTTCAAAGGCCATGCATTGAAAAAAAGGCTTTAATAGGTTGACGGGGCTATTATTAAGCCAATGAAAAGCCACTATAGACGCCGCCCGGTTTCGACAAAATGTCGAAACCGGGCGTGGCTATAGATAGCCACAGGTTGACACTGTCGGAATACAAAATACTTTCAGTTGGGCGTCCGCGGACGAATACATTATTATTAATGTGGGGGTCCTTAACATGACAATGTTTGAGATCGACTGGTTTGAACAACATTAGATAGCAAGCCCAAATGACATGTCCAATTTGGTTCCATTTGTACACTCTCAGAGTTACACATACATTTGGAACCCAAAGGACACTTTGAGACCCACTGGTTTGACCAGAATGGAACAGAGCCTTCATTAGTATCATCGGTAACACCTGTGAAGGAAGTAGGGAAGAGGGCCCGAGTTCTTTCCAAAATGGTGTGCGAGCATAATAACCCATTGGTGGGATCCTTTTTCTGTCAGTTCCACAGATTGGTCCATTGTTGTTGCGTTGGTCTCATAGACTGTAAAAAATAGGTCTCCCTGTCATGTTGTAGATGGTGGAGGAGATAGTGGAAGGCATCGTTGAGCAGATCCCTGGGCCTTTCGATGTCCAGGAGGTGGTGGTTAAATACCCTGTCCTCTACCAAGAGTCCATGAACACGGTACTGATCCAGGAGGTCATCAGGTATAACACCAAACTTACTGTACACTTGTTATTACTAGATGATTGTTTTAACCCATTTAGACCTGTTGCAACAACCTATACGTTGTTGTTATACATTTCAATCCGGATGCTAACTCTGTCTCATTAGTTGTTGCTATACATGTAGCAACATAATTATTTTAATTTTATTTTTGAGGAGCGCTAGCCCTACAGGGTTAATGTTTGTTTTTAGTTCAATGTCTGTTTGACAATGAAGGGAAAATATTATGTCATCTTGTCCCTAACACAAACATTAAATGCCATTAACGATAAAGAGAATTTAATGTTTGTTTTACATCACCATTACATCATCATGTATCTAATCATAGCAACATGAGTTAAGATATATTAGCGCCCCTCACTTCACACAGGTGTGATTTTTGACATGAAACTGTTTGAGCCACCACTGATTATAGTGTGTTTTTCAGAAAAGTGATTTAGAAGACATTTTTTTAATCGGCCTCAAATCTTAATGGGTGTTATTTTTTATTGTGTTGTGTTATATGTATTGTTTGTTATGGACCCCAGGAAGAGTAGCTGCTACTTCGGTGGCAGCTAATGGGGATCCATCTGAATAAAGATTGGGTTACAAAGAAAGAATTCAAACATTCCAATGTTGAACATTTACAATCTGTCTGTCTGTCTGTCTGTCTGTCTGTCTGTCTGTCTGTCTGTCTGTCTGTCTGTCTGTCTGTCTGTCTGTCTGTCTGTCTGTCTGTCTGTCTGTCTGTCTGTCTGTCTGTCTGTCTGTCTGTCTGTCTGTCTGTCTGTCTGTCTGTCTGTCTGTCTGTCTGTCTGTCTGTCTGTCTGTCTGTCTGTCTGTCTGTCTGTCGGTCGGTCGGTCGGTCTGTCGGTCGGTCGGTCGGTCGGTCTGTCGGTCTGTCGGTCTGTCTGTCTGTCGGGTCTTCCAGGTACAACAGGTTGCTGGGGGTCATCTCTCAGAGTCTCGGGGACATCATCAAGGCTCTGAGGGGTTTGGTGGTGATGTCATCAGAACTGGAGCTGATGACCAGCAGTCTGTTCATTAACGCTGTGCCTGATGTGTGGAAGAGCAAGGCAAGATATGGACGTGCGCGCGCACACACACACACACACACACACACACACACACACACACACACACACACGACACCAGAGCTGGCCCAGTCTAACTTCGAAGAGAGGGGGGCGAATAAACAAGAAAAACAACAAAAGATAGCCTACTTTGGCAGCCCTTGTGCATGCAAATTTCTGTTTAGTATAGCAAACCACAGCATGCAAACCGCCTTTGTTTTAAATGGTCGGCTACGCACCTTACACACACGTGTGTGTGTGTGTGTGTGTGTGTGTGTGTGTGTGTGTGTGTGTGTGTGTGCGTGTGTGTGTGTGTGTGTGTGTGTGTGTGTGCGTGTGCGTGCCCTGCCCTCCCCTCCTGCAGGCCTATCCGTCTCTGAAGCCTCTGTCCTCCTGGGTGTGTGACCTGCTCCGGAGGGTGGGCTTCCTGCGGGCGTGGGTCTCCGGAGGCGTCCCCGCCGCCTTCTGGATCAGCGGCTTCTTCTTCCCGCAGGCCTTCCTCACCGGAACCCTGCAGAACTACGCCCGCAGCGCCGCCGTCTCCATCCACACCATCGGCTTCCAGTTCCAGGTCGGTTGTCATGATAGTTATGTAACAGTGGCTCCCAAAAGTGGGGTCCGGGGACCCCCCCAGGGGTCCTTTAGGGGAGTCCCCAGCTAAATGATAGTTTGGAACCAAATGGACCCTTATGGGTCTGTAACTCTGAGAGTGTATAAATGGACCCGTTATGGTCCATTTGGTTCCATTTTTTGTATACACTCTCAGAGTTAAATTAACATAGATTTTTACAATATAAATTGGGGGTCTCAGAGATAGAAATGCCATTAAATGGCGGTCCGTAGACTAACGCATGTCAAACTTCAAATTTAACGGGTTGAGAATCACTGCTAGAGCCGTAAAAAATCTTCTCTTAAGGGGTGTAGGAGCCGTAATGTGTTTTCTTCCTATGTGCTATTATGATTGACGTAAGGTATGTCACTTTAATGGGCACTGCACAGGTAGTGGGCGTGTCACCGGGGCTGGGGCACTGCCACTCTACTTTCATGGCGTTATCTGTCACTTGGGTGAGGGAAGTTGGATAGAGAGAGGAGGTGAACAGTGGGAGAGGACATTTTTGTTGACCGTATAAAACGCACCAGCTATCACCAGTAACAACCACGTTCAGTTATAGCTAAAGCCTGGGAACTGTTGTAACTTCGTGTGGTGACAAGAATAAACGGTAAAACTTACAGCTGGAATGGACCTGAATTCATTGCGTGCGCGTCATACAAGCGTCTCTTTACTCTCATGTTTAGCTCCTTGCAGCGGCCTGTAAACCGCCGCTACATTGTCAACAAAACGTCTTTCCATCATAGTGTAGATCCGTGGGAAATGGACTTTACATCGTGGATTCCTTGGATCGCATTGGGACGCTTTAGATCGTGACAGCGAGACTGTTCTCCACCGTTTGTGACACGGAAGACAACGCCGTCATTCACAAATGGAATTCACCGTTGTATTGGACACCGGAGCTGCCCGCCTCATTCATGCATGAAAACAGCCCGTCGGCAAACGACAACAGAGCAGAGCGCAACAGAAGCGGTAGGCTATTGACTGCGGTAAATTAACATGAAGTTGACATGACTCGTTGACTGTGTAGTTGTTGTTGTTGTTACTGCTGCAGTGCCGCTTGTCCATTGGGGACGTGTTGTTGTTGCTTGTGTGTTGTGTTGCTTTGTTGGGGTTTTCTATGAGGAAGTGGATTTGGTGAATTTGATTGGTTGTTGACAAACAGACTGGAATTGTTTGCTGTGGAAGTGAAAGTGAACGATCTTTGTGTGCCGCCGAGCACTGCTGCTGCTGTGGAGAATGTCAAACGTCAATGGTTCAAAAATGGATGAAACAAAAAGAGAAAGCAAACTCACTGAAAAAGCACGTGCTGCAAACAAAATTGAAACTTTACAAAAGGAACGTAAAGTCATGGTACACAAAATGAAGGATGTGACAAATTCAATGAAAGCCCAAATGCAATGTGTGATGAAAATGCCACACAAGTGAAATGTAAACTTGACCTACTAATGAAAATGGTTCATGAATGCACTCAATCACACCAAACATTGATTCCTTTATTGCCTGAGGAGGAACATGCCAGACAAACTGAATGGTTCAACAATGTGCTCAGAAACAATTTATTGTTTATTGAAGATGCAAAAACATGGCTCTGTGAAACTGGTTTAAAAAGGCTAAATATCACTGTACATGATGTCTCCTCCACAATTGTGACTGACCAACATGAAAATCAGACTCATGTGTCAATCCACTCTGAGAAACATGTTGATATCTGTGCAGAAGATGAGATCAGTCCAAATGACAGTGTGTCGAATGTTGGAAGCAGGGGGTCTGGCAGGCCGAGCTCTGCTAAGTCCAGACTGTCCAGCATTGTTTCAAGAACATCATCAGCCTGCGTTAGAGCTGAAGAGGCTGACATGGCAGCTCTGATTGCTAAACAGCAACGTTTAAAGGACATTCATGCTTTAGAGGAGCAGGAGGCAGCGATAAAACAGCAACGTTTAAAGGACAGTCATGCATTAGAGGAGCAGGAGGCAGCTATAAAAAGGAAAAAACAGCAACTTGAACTTGACGTGGCAGTTGAAGCCTCAATGGCTAAAGTAAGGGTTTTGAAAGGCTCTTCTTATGTTGCTAGTGGAGCATCGAGGCCTGCATCCAATGCCATGAACTCATATTTGGAGAGAGAAAAAAGGAAAATGAACAAACCACTGAGCGCGGATGCCAGGTCATATGTGCATTCTCCCAGCCATACAGAACATTCACCCTACAAGGAATCAGCCCTCAACAAGCAGCAGTGATCAACTCATAACAGTTTTGGAGCAACAAAACCAAATCACAGCCCTGCTTGTCCAACAACAATTTATGTCATTCCTGCCGAAAAGAGAAATTGAGGCTTTTGATGGTGACTGTTTAAAGTATCACTCATTTATAAGGGCATTTGAGCGCAGCATTGAAACAAACAATGACAACCCTACAGACTGCCTGTATTATCTTGAGCAGTACACCAGAGGGCAGTGCAGGGAGCTGGTCAGAAGCTGTCAGCATATGGCTCATGATCAAGGATATGCCAAGGCTAAGGCGTTGCTATTGGAGCATTTTGGGAATGCACATAAAATCGCCTCCACCTACATGGAAAAAGCACTGTCATGGTCGGCAATCAAATCTGAAGACGTAAAGGCTCTACAGGCATACAGTCTATTCCTGAGAGGTTGTTGCAACGCCATGGAGGAGGTTGACTATATGTATGAGTTGAACACACCTACCAATATGATGACCATCATTAAGAAACTGCCCTACAAACTGAGGGATAAATGGAGAACAAAGGCCTGTGAATTACAGGAAATGAGCGACCAAAGAGCCACTTTCATAGACATTGTCATCTTCATCGAGAGGGAAGTGAAGATTGCAAGCGATCCACTCTTTGGAGACATACAAGATGCTCCAGCAGCAGGAAATGAGGTGTGGAAAGCTAAATCTCAAACTCGTCCAAGGGCAACGGGGAGCAGCTTTGCCACCACCATTGAAACAGTGGAAGAAAGAAATTCAGATGGAGCCACAGTTTGCCTGTTTTGTGGAGGTAACCACACTTTGGATCTGTGCCATCAATTGGAGAAGAAGATGCATGACGAGAAAATGGATTTCTTAAGAGCTCATGGTGTGTGCTTTGGATGCCTATGTATAGGACATGTATCCCGCGAATGTAGGAAGCGCCTTTCATGCAAGGTATGCAGTCTAAAGCATCCTACCCTCCTTCATTTCTCAAAAGGCAGAGAACCACGTTTAACAGGAGAAGCGGAGACTGCAGTGGGCAGTGCCGTGATTACTGTTCAATCGAGTGGCTTAACAGGGGCCGGTGAGCAGGACTGCACACTAGCCATTGTACCGGTTCAAATCAAGTCCAAGAAGGGACAAGAGACGTTGATTACATACGCCTTCCTGGATCCTGGGAGCACAGCATCCTTTTGCACGGAGAGATTGATGAGCAAGCTGAATCTCAGGGGAAGAAAAACAAACATACTCCTTAGGACAATGGGCCAGGAGAAAATCATTGAAAGCCACATTGTTGCAGGACTGGAAGTGTCTGGTCTGGACAGTGATTCCTCATGTGACCTACCTGAGATGTACACACAGAAGACCATGCCAGTAAATAGAACCAACATTCCGCGACAGAAAGACCTGCAACGATGGCCACATCTGAGACATGTGAAAATAACAGAAATTGACTCTGACATTGACCTGTTGATTGGAACCAACGTGCCCAAGGCTTTGGAACCATGGCAAGTGGTGCGAAGCACAGATGGTGGCCCATATGCAGTTAAAACGATGCTGGGCTGGACAGTAAATGGACCTCTCAGAGGAGACATATGGGAAGACTTCATGTCCGGCAACCAGTCAGATGATGGTGGTGGGACCCCGGTTCAGGATGAGCATCCAGCTTCAGATGAGGACATGAGAAGGGACAAGCATCACTCAGAGGATGAGGACGGCAGTGGCGGTCTTCATCCCATGGAGACCAACGACTCAGACAACGAGGAGGGGCCCAGAGGAGGAGCGAGACGAGTCCAGGACAGCGACTCTGATCAGGACGACGACGCTCCCACTCCTCCCAGGAGGGCCCCCAGCAGCAACCACTCAGACCAGGACGAGGCTCCCAGCAGGGGACGCAACGCCCACTCTGACGAGGAGGTGGTACCCAGGGGCCACAGGCATCACAGTGACTCGGAACAAGAGGAGGAGGTGGCCCCCAGGGGTAAAATCCACCGTTCTGACTCAGAGGAGGAGGCACGCCCCCCTAGGCGCCACAGCACTGACTCTGAACAGGAAGGGGAGGCCCCCACTAAGGGCCGTCACACCGACTCAGAGCAGGACGATTCGTCGTCTCCGGTCAAACACACAGCCAGCGCCTCCCCGTCCCCAGAAAAACAGGAAAAATCTGCAGGAGCCAGCAGACCAGACGACGAGGAGACTCCTCCTGTCAGACCGAGGAGGAAGAGCTCCTCAGACATGGAGGAAGAGGAGGCTGGCGGGGAGAAGAAGAAGAAGACGGCCTCTGTCACAGACAGTGACTCGGAGAAGGAAGAAGGGGGGACAAGGAGGAAGAGGACAATGTCTGACAGTGACTCTGACACGGAGAAAGCCAAGGACGATACAAAGAAACATTCTGACCAGGAGGAGGAGTCGAGGCCCGGAGAAAAACGAGGAGGGAAGTGGAAGGCTGTGATGCAGTCAGACAGAGAGGATGAGGCGGGAGGCAAGACGAAGGCTGGCAGTGATGCTGAGGAGGAGAAGAAGGGAGCGAGAGACGATGACGATGATGATGTACCAGTAAAGCGGAAGAAGGCCATTCTGTCAGACAGCGAGGATGATGATGACAAGACTAACAAACCAGTAATGAAGCAGATCAGAGCAGTGTCAGACAGTGACAGAGGCTCAGAAGGTGGCCCTGACAAGAGCATGGCGGCCAAGCTGAGAGAGTTGGGCTCTGACAGCGAGAAGGCGGACGAGGCGAGGATGAACGCTGCCGAGAACAAAGACAGACGCTGTTTGGCAGCGACAGTGAGTCAGGTGGAGAAGACGGAGAAGAGAAGATGATCGCAGACATCTTTGGAGAGTCTGGTGATGAGGAAGAGGAGTTTACAGGCTTCAAACAGGAGGAACTGGAAGGAGAGAAGAAGGAGGAGGAAGCACTGAGACAGAGGAACCTTCATCAGCGACGCAGACGACGTGGTCAGCGCCATGATCATCAAGATGAACAAGGCTGCAGAGGAGGACAGAACACTCAACGCTCAGAAGAAACCAGTGCTGAGGAAGTTGAGTCTGCTGCCCATCGTTGTCATGCACCGGAAGAAACAGGATCTGAAAGACACCTTCATAGACAGTGGAGTGATGACGGCCATTAGAGAGTGGATCAGTCCTCTGCCAGACAAGAGCCTCTCAGCACCACGCAACTCATGGCTCACTGGAAGGGTTGTGCAAACTATACCAGATAGAAGAGGACTTGTGCGTCGTGTGCAGGTCAAAACAAAGACCAGCTGTCTGGACAGGCCTATCACCTGCCTACCTTGCCTTCTAATGGAAGCAGAAGATCCATGAGGATTACAGCTGACCTTGACCTTCATAGACCTTTGCACACACTGTCACACATGATTGACATTTTTGCACACACAAACTATGACTTTGGTTTTCCCCAAACTGGACTCAGTGAGTGATGGACAATATCACTTTTATTAGGCGGATTTTTGTCGTTTTTGGCCTGAAGAAGAAGACCTCGTCTTTAACGTTTTTCTTACTGTCTCCTACATAGCCTAAATGCATGATTGTAATTATTGTGTTCCCATAATTAGGGGCCGGAATGTAGGAGCCGTAATGTGTTTTCTTCCTATGTGCTATTATGATTGACGTAAGGTATGTCACTTTAATGGGCACTGCACAGGTAGTGGGCG
>NW_027666072.1:0-7500 GCF_963924005.1 Protomyctophum bolini
CTCACGCTCCTCATGCGCCGAGCGAGCGAGCGAGCGAGCGAGCGTCGAGCGCGCACGCTTTTTGCAAAACACATTACCTCAACTCGCACCACAAACTGGCAGCACATAAGCCCCCTATCTCTCTCTCTCTCTCTCTCTCTCTCTCTCTAATGCCCACGCCTGTCTGCCGAGGCATGCACTGAGTGTGTGTGTGTGTGTGTGTGTGTGTGTGTGTGTGTGTGTGTGTCTCTGTGCGTGTGTGTGTGTGTGTGTGTGTGGTGAGTGTGTGTGTGTGTGTGTCTCTCTCTGTGCGTGTGTGCGTGCACGAGTGTTAATCTGTGTCAGAGTTGAGGACGTTTTTATGGACTATATTTTCTCTGTGTGAAAAAGCAAATATTTCCACATAGTTAAAATTCAGAGTGTCGTTTTGACCCCGGAGAGAGAGAGAGAGAGAGAGAGAGAGAGAGAGAGAGAGAGTGTACAGAGTGTGAACCTGCAAGTGATCTCTGAGGATTATATATATATATATATATATATATATACTTTTTTTTTTCTTTTTTTTTACAGAAAGACATTTACCGTATACTCCATTAGTGCGCCACGATCTTGCTCAAATGTGAATCTTCTCAACATCACGATTCTCGCATGATTCTCATTTTGTCCCGTGAAAGGTATACGTATTGTCTTTAGACCGTATACGACGTTGCTGAAACATTCAGAATTTGTCACCTGCTGGAGCCATGTGGCTTTGAACAGGACAACGTCAAAGTGCCACCATTGGAGTGCCACCATTTTTGTATTTTTCCAGTTTTCCATGTGTCTATGAGGTGACAGTATATACTTCACTAGACACCCTGGAGTCGTTTTTATGTGCATATGGTGTATTCACTTTGTATTTAGGGGTTTCTTCCTGGAGGCTGAACCCTTGACAGTCAAACGAGCCCAATGAAATAAACAGTATAATATAGTGATACTCGTATTTTACCGCTGTTTCGGCGCTGTAGTGCCGAAATGATTTCGGCTCGTCAGAGATTTTCAGTAGCACCGAAGAGTGCTAAAAGTTCTTCCCCCTTATATTGTAATAATACCTGATGATCATGTTTTAGGGTGGGGGAAAAAATGGTGGCACTCCATCTTTAAAGTCTCTCTCGTGTATAGCAAAAAACATGAGAGTTAACTCTAATGAATTGGACCAAAGCCATCTATAGTGCTGCACCCATTCTTGCTCAAATATAGAAATGAGACATCATATCCAAGATATCGAATCTCTATCTTTTTTTCAATACTCTATTTGGGGCTGATCGTCAAAGGTATACCACCCGAACCCCTTTTGGTGTTTTTAAGAATTATGTTATATACTTTAACCCATTTTGGGGCGGGAACCACTTTTGGTTGGTCATTATGTTATACTTTAGCTATCGAAAAATAGCAGATCTACAAGTTTGTATAGGTCTGCTATTTTTGGAAAAATCGTCAAAAATACGGCATAAAGCGAACGTTCTTTTTTATTTCGACGTCAAACCATTTAGGCCTGACGTCGAAAAATAAATAAAAAGTCTTCTGAAAGAATATATATTCGAAGATTTGTGCCGCATTTTCACGACTTTTCAAAAATAGCAGACCCACAAGCTCGTAGCGCGCCGCTCGGTGGCGCGCTACGAGCTTGTAGATCTGCTATTTTTCAATAGCTAAATAATGCTTGTAGTTAAAAAACACCAAAACGGAATGGGAACCAAGAACTCAGGAACAGGCACGAGGAAACACATGCAGGGAAATCAAGCTTTTTTTTTACTACGATTCAAACACAACACAAAGAAACAGGACTGAACACAATGACTATACATGTAACCAAGCCCCCCAGTAAGGCTATATATCCAACGTTGAAGCGGCCAACTATACACCTACTGGCGAGAAATGGAACGGCAAGCACTTTCACGGAGGTTTGACGGACGTTCATGAACGTCACGCGCGTCAGCCCCCCGGACCTCACATTTGAAAGTTTCCGGTGCTAAAGGCTATATAGGCTCAAGCCATTGAGTTATATATGATTGCACTTCCGGCAGTCTTCCGGGTGCTTCAAAAAACACCACAAGAGCAACTTCTATTGAAATTAATATCCGTTACATGCATTCTCAACAGAGAACTGAAAACACAAGGGCATGTAAATAGACCAGGACTAACTGCAGGACACAGCTGAAAACAACTGACAAATCAACACAGGGATTGGCCGGGGGGAGACTTAACGGGACACACAGGTGGAGAAAACTACACACTAATCACAGGGTTAGACATGACAGGTATATTACAGAACTATAGAGGGCAGACAGGGAAGGCTATACGAAACAAGGCTTCAAAGTAAAAGCACACACGGGTGTAAAGTGAATCTAACTGCAAACTGAGAAGCAATACTTCAAAATCACAGGAATATACAGTAACTATAAAAACCAAGGAACACAAGAAAACAACCCAAAGAAATGTATCGTATCGCCATGATGAACCAATATATCGTCCATGTATCGCGTCGCTGTTAACACATAGACTGCTACAGGTTCTAGCGGACCCTGGCTTACTGGTGCTGAAGGCTTAACATGGGCTTTTTGAACTTTTTGGGGGGCCCACAGCGAGGGGCCTCTTATAGCGAGAATCACAATCGCATAAATAAAAAGAAAGCCCAACTTGTCCACTTCAATTTAAAAAAAAATATATGATTCTACCATCTTCCATTCTGGAGATATTGACCTTTTTCTAACACCTGCTTTTGCCTGCACGCTGCTTGTGAAAAAAAACAACAGAGATATGGAGGCCTGAAGTTGACAGACATTTCAGTTCAGTTTTTTTAGTTCAAAAGACCGATATAAAATTGAGCACAAATAATATCCTATACAAACCATATACCGAATGAAAGCCCTGAATGTCTACTTTTAGGAGGAAAACAGTACACATTGTACACATATACAGTTTGTCACTAATTGGCTATTGAATGCAGCTTGCGCCCACCAGAGAACTTTAGAGAAGGCATGGACCCGAAGAACTATTATTCACAAAATAAGGCCTATAGCGACATGTACATACTATATACCGTATGAAACAGTAGACTCTCTGCTTTCATAAGAAAAATACCACCCAGAAAAATCACACCCCTGTGAAGTGAGCAGTGCAATTGCACTGCTCACTTCACAGGGGTGTGATTTTTATTATTATTACAGTATTAGTATTTTTCTTATGAAAGCAGAGAGTCGACTGTTTCATACGGTATATAGTATGTACATGTCGCTATAGGCCTTATTTTGTGAATAATAGTTATTCAGGCCCATGCCATCTCTAAAGTTCTCTGAAAAAGATAATTTTAGAGAGCATGGACCTAACAACTAAATATTCACAAAATAAGGCCTATAGCGACATGTACATACTATATACCGTATGAAACAGAATACTCTCTGCTTTCATAAGAAAAATACTAATACTGTAATAATAATAGAAATCACACCCCAGTGAAGTGAGCAGTGCAATGTTGCACTGCTCACTTCACAACATTGCACTGCTCACTTCACAGGGGTGTGATTTTTATTATTACGAGTAAGACGCGCGAACGCGGAAGGCGAACGCAGATCGTAAATTGCAATAACAATTAGAATAAATTACAGACATGATCTGCAGGGTGTCATAGTTAGTGCTTGGACCACGCCAGCTCCATATATGGTCACAAAAGACGCCATCACACTCATGTCACCATGACTCAGCCATAACCATATAAGGAGTCCCCAAAGCAGGACCACGCCATCACACTCATGTCACCATGACTCACAAATCACTCAGCTCCATATATGGGCACAAAAGGGCCAGGTCCACATATACAGTAAGCGGGACAGACAGACACACACACACACACACACACACACACACACACACACACACACACACACACACACAGACAGACAGACAGACAGACAGACGTGATCTGCTAGGTCTCATAGTAAGTGCTCATTGCATTCGCAATTACAGTATTAGTTTTTTTCTTATGAAAGCAGAGAGTCTTGATGCACATTATCTGATCATAAAACGGACTTGGAAACTTTCTTCAATCGTAGCCCCATATGTGCCCTCTCCCTACGCTCATTGAACTCATTCTGTGATTCGAGCTACAAAACAATCGCAGTAACGGGGGGGGGGGGGGCAACTAGGCTTTGAGGAAATGATCTTGCATAATCAACATTATTGTCGATTGTCGTGTGCCGCTCCAAACATGTCCAGACATACCACTAACCTCATCGATCCAGTCTCGCGTATCTATAAGGTGAGACGCGAGACTGGATCGGATTGTGTCTGGACATGTTTGGGAAAAAAACAAGAAAAACAACGAGATGGATGCGGCAGCAGAAGCAGCACGTCAACGTATTTGGAAGAAAAAAAACGAGAAAGCACCACCTGTCGTTGCAAGACAAACACCCGTATGTTGCTGATAGACAGATAATAATCGATCCGATTATGTCCTGCCGTTCATTTTATCACATTAGGTGCAGGGCAGGCTGCTCGACGGTGAGTTTATAATAGCCTGTTGTAACGAGAAAGGGGGATGGATGCGAGCAAAGCAACAGCAGCAGCAGTACGGCTCGCGATCAGCGACCAACGTATCATGGCGGGCCCTCGATAATGATGTGCAATCTGTCCATGACTAACTCCACATGTGTCTGGCAAACGTTACGTTATGAAATCAAATGCCGATCGTTGCAGGTTTATATACGGGCAGAGAGCAAATCGCGTTGTATCTTGTTCCGAGAATGAGAGTGAGTGCAAGCCTTGCAGTTGAAAGCAGTGGGGACTCGGGAGTGGGGGGGGAACTGCCAATGCGATCCAAGAGGAAGAGACCCCCCCCCCCCACCATTCTCCACCAACCATGTAGAAACAGGAGGGGAGGGGGAATCGAGTGTATTCACACAAACAAGAGCATTGTCCCATCCATTTTAGATCCCCTGACATCTGCGTTGGTCTATGCCGGACGGCCGTCTCCAATACGTCGTACGTCCTCGCATAGACCAACCAATAGGCGGTGCCAGACGCTTCTCAGACCAACACCTCTTTTCAGCAGGGGGGGGTTTTAACTCTTTTTAGAGCCGATCGGTGTTACATTATGAGTTGTCCGGGCGCAAATATAGTTGAACTATAGAAATCAATAAAAAAACGTTTTTTGGACCATAAAACGTATAAAAACGTTATGCGCTTCTTGCGCTTGGCTATAATAAAACGTTTAAAAACGCTTTCAGCATTCTATGAGTTAAAACATAAATTGCCTCTCCCCCTGTCTCTCTCTCCCCCTCTCTCTCTCTCTCTCTCTCTCTCTCTCTCTCTCTCTCGTCTCCCGCATGCACGAGGAAGTGAGACAGGGAGGTTTTACATATCTATGGACAGAGCTGGAAAAAAAAACATTTTATCAGAGCTATCTGACACACACACAGACACACACACGCACACACGCACACACACACACACACACACACACACACACACACACACACACACACACGCACGCACACACGCGCACACACACACACACACACACACACACACACGCACACACACACGGATGGAAACTGCAGTGGTGTCGTGGCATGGAGCTTATCTAAACAGTGGGATTACGGCGGCCGTTTGACTGGCAAATCACTGCCACTCACACACAGCTGTGACGGACGGACGGGAGGCCTCTATGCACGTGCACGCAGCACAGGCACCGTTTCACAAGAACACACACGCACACACACACACACACGCACACACACACACACACACACACACACACACACACACACACACACAAGACCAAACAGAGGCATGTTTTAATCCATTTTGACCTGCTATCAGATTCTAAAAATGTGTTTTCTGAAAAAGCCGTGTTTCTGTATGTCAGTCGTTCTTCGATTTTTCAAAAATAGCAGACCTACAAGCTCGTAAGCACTATGAGCTTGTATAGGTCTGCCATTTTTCAATAGCTAAAGCATAGCATAATGCTATAACACCAAAAGGGGTTCCCGACCCAAAATGGGTTCATGTATAGTGCAGTATACGGTTTTCAGAGGTGGAGAAAGTACACAATTGTTTGTTTTTTTACTTAAGTATAAAAGCACTGGTTGCTGCAATTTAGAACTATACTTTGTTGCGAGTAAAAGTATACGGGATTGAAAATGTACTTGAGTAAAAGTACAAAAGTATCGGCATCAAAATGTACTTGTGTGCGGCAAGTAAAAGTACTCATTGTGCCACTCCAGTGATGCTTGCGGAACTCGACTTCGTCTCGTTCCCCTTACCGCATCACTGTCGCGGCAATAATCACGTTAAACGACACCCTCTCGTGTAATATTGCTTAAATACATAATAGCGTAAATAGACAATCTTCAACCTCACAACATTGTGAACTTAGAAAACTTAGAAAACACATTTTTGTTTTGTTTTTCGTACTGTATGTTTAACTGTAAAGAAATGCCCCCAAACACAGGTGTGTCATGGAACTGGCTAATGAATGAATAATGAAAACAGCCTCTTTAAAAAAGCAATGACAACTCACTGTATTATAGGATAGGTGTTTCCAGGTCTAAAATGTGAACACTAGGAGGCGACACTTGCCATGACCACACAGACCATGACCCCTGCTCCAGTCCAGTAAAACACTGCTGGCTCACACAATGCTCAGCAGATACATTTACAATTACAGTACAATTTTTGAGTTATTTGTACTTTACTTGAATTGTCAGTACTTTCACTTTCTACTCCACTACATCTCAGAGGCAAATTATTGTACTTTTAACTCCACTATACATTTATTTGAAAACTTAACTATAGTTACTTTGTAAGTGTCTGGTGCTGCGGAGTCTGGTGCATGAACGCACAGGTCCTGGGCCTGGTGAGAGAGAGCAGGAGTGGACCCGGTGAGACGTAGGAGAGGAGTCAACCCACAGAGACCTATATAATAGTCCCCTCCACATGCCAGAAGTGTGCCTCTCAGTCCCCGGCAGAGTATAGCTCTGAAGTGGTTCCAATGGATTGTGTGGTCGCCCTGGTCTTTCCCTATAGTGGGACTTATCGAGGGTATGGCTACACTGGGACGTATAAGTCGGGACTTGATCACTCCCGGCTGGGTCGACCTGAGTGAGGGGTATATGATGTTTGAGAGACCCGGAAACCCCCGGTGACCTTGGGATACGTCACTGTAAGGTTTGATGAGGGCCCTCAACTAATAACTTAAGAGTTTAAATGGACAGGTATCAGTCAAAAAGGGAGACATCGTAAGAGGAAGGATGGTTGGATGGATGGATGGGGAAGGATCAACATAACATGTCAGAACAGGTCAGCTCCATGTATGGAGATCTAAAGGGTTTGAGGTCTGAGGTCACGGTTTTAGTCATCATGGCTTAAGTTTTAATTGTCTGGTTTTCATGGAGTGAGTGTGTGTTCCTGAAAATGATATGTAAAGTATATATGTATGTGCACGTGCGCGCGTGCGTGTGTGCGCAAAACCTAGCCTGTCAGTTA
>NW_027666072.1:12500-15912 GCF_963924005.1 Protomyctophum bolini
AACAGAATACTCTCTGCTTTCATAAGAAAAATACTAATACTGTAATAATAATAGAAATCACACCCCAGTGAAGTGAGCAGTGCAATGTTGCACTGCTCACTTCACAACATTGCACTGCTCACTTCACAGGGGTGTGATTTTTATTATTACGAGTAAGACGCGCGAACGCGGAAGGCGAACGCAGATCGTAAATTGCAATAACAATTAGAATAAATTACAGACATGATCTGCAGGGTGTCATAGTTAGTGCTTGGACCACGCCAGCTCCATATATGGTCACAAAAGACGCCATCACACTCATGTCACCATGACTCAGCCATAACCATATAAGGAGTCCCCAAAGCAGGACCACGCCATCACACTCATGTCACCATGACTCACAAATCACTCAGCTCCATATATGGGCACAAAAGGGCCAGGTCCACATATACAGTAAGCGGGACAGACAGACACACACACACACACACAGACAGACAGACAGACAGACAGACAGACAGACAGACGTGATCTGCTAGGTCTCATAGTAAGTGCTCATTGCATTCGCAATTACAGTATTAGTTTTTTTCTTATGAAAGCAGAGAGTCTTGATGCACATTATCTGATCATAAAACGGACTTGGAAACTTTCTTCAATCGTAGCCCCATATGTGCCCTCTCCCTACGCTCATTGAACTCATTCTGTGATTCGAGCTACAAACAATCGCAGTAACGGGGGGGGGGGGGGGGGGGGGCAACTAGGCTTTGAGGAAATGATCTTGCATAATCAACATTATTGTCGATTGTCGTGTGCCGCTCCAAACATGTCCAGACATACCACTAACCTCATCGATCCAGTCTCGCGTATCTATAAGGTGAGACGCGAGACTGGATCGGATTGTGTCTGGACATGTTTGGAAAAAAAAACAACGACGATCGTGGATGGATCACATCCATGATGGATGCGGCAGAAGCAGAAGCAGCACGCAACGTGTTTGGAAGAAAAAAAACGAGAAAGCACCACCTGTCGTTGCAAGACAAACACCCGTATGTTGCTGATAGACAGATAATAATCGATCCGATTTTGTCCTGCCGTTCATTTTATCACATTAGGTGCAGGGCAGGCTGCTCGACGGTGAGTTTATAATAGCCTGTTGTAACGAGAAAGGGGGGTGGATGGATGGATGCCTTATGATGGATGCGAGCAAAGCAACAGCAGCAGCAGTACGGCTTGCGATCAGCGACCAACGTATCATGGCGGGCCCTCGATAATGATGTGCAATCTGTCCATGACTAACTCCACATGTTATTGGCAAACGTTACGTTATGAAATCAAATGCCGATCGTTGCAGGTTTATATACGGGCAGAGAGCAAATCGCGTTGTATCTTGTTCCGAGAATGAGAGTGAGTGCAAGCCTTGCAGTTGAAAGCAGTGGGGACTCGGGAGTGGGGGGGGAACTGCCAATGCGATCCAAGAGGAAGAGACCCCCCCCCCCACCATTCTCCCTCGGGAGAAACCATGTAGAAACAGGAGGGGAGGGGGAATCGAGTGTATTCACACAAACAAGAGCATTGTCCCATCCATTTTAGATCCCCTGACATCTGCGTTGGTCTATGCCGGACGGCCGTCTCCAATACGTCGTACGTCCTCGCATAGACCAACCAATAGGCGGTGCCAGACGCTTCTCAGACCAACACCTCTTTTCAGCAGGGGGGGGTTTTAACTCTTTTTAGAGCCGATCGGTGTTACATTATGAGTTGTCCGGGCGCAAATATAGTTGAACCATAGTAATCAATAAAAAAACGTTTTTTGGACCATAAAACGTATAAAAACGTTATGCGCTTCTTGCGCTTGGCTATAATAAAACGTTTAAAAACGCTTTGCGCATTCGATGAGTTAATTGGCTTTTTTTTTTCATATAGCCCATACGTCTTTGCGTTTGTGTGTGTGTGCATAAGTTCCTCTTTCTCTTGCTGTGTTGCCACAGTTTTGCAAGAGAAACAAGTGGCCAGGTCTATGGTGTTCCCTTGTCAGTTTATAGCTCGTTATCACTTTACATTTTTGCATATCATTATGCAAATGTGGCCGCCGTGTATGTATGTACTGTATGTCCCCTCAATCTCCACCTGTGGTTTTCTGACCCGATTCTCCTTCAGGCCAGTGTTGAAAGAAGCCACTGATTCAAACAGTGGGTCGGATCACCCCATTGGTGGGTATGGCAGAAACATTTGTATACTGTGTATAGGTCCATTATTTGTTTTTGAGCGGTGCAACCGCTCCAAGGAACAGCAACGTCCGTGTCGGGTTCACCTTTGGACACCTAAGTGAGGTAATACTTATAATTTAATTAAATTGAAATCATGAAAGTCAGTGGTTTTTTTTGATTAGTAGTATGTTGGGCACAAAATCTATAATTATATCTCACACATTTCAATCATTTGTTGAAATTATTCTGTAGTGATTTTCTTGATTTAAAAAAAGACATTTAGTAGACTCATTATTTATGCCCAAAAAATCTATATTATATGCTCACAACTATTTAAAGGAGAATTCCATGCTAGAATGCTTTCTTATCTGTCTTATACCTTTCTTTTGTAGTTGTTACGTCCCCACCAAAGAGGTCCAAGTGTTTTTTTGTGTGCAAAAACTCCTTATTGGCTATGTTCCCCTACCATAAGCCCTCAATGAATTGCATTGCATTGAATGGGAATTGAATGGGCTATGGCCTATGTGGGGTGGTTATGCTAGTTCGCTTATTTCCATCGAAAGAAGTAGTAAAGTGTGCCGCTTGGGATATTATTATGAAGAGAGGATATATACAAAGAAATTATAATTTTGAGCGATGGAAATAAGCGAATTAGCACAACGCCCCATAGCCCCATTCAATTCCATTCATTCAATGCAATTCATTTAGGGCTTATGGTAGGGGAAATAGCCAATAAGGAGCTTTTGCACAAAATAACACCTGACCTCTTTGATGGGAGCGTCACAACTACAAAGAAAGGTAAGAAAGCCTTTAGCATGGAATTCTCCTTTAGGCAACCGGTGCCCGGTTCCAACGCGCTGCACAAGGTGCCCTTTTTTTACTTCACTTGAGCACCTGCCACCTTTATTTAATGTCTGTGCACGACACTGTGGAAGCTTCTATAATACCGCACGTCTGTCAGTCAGTCAGCCACGAGATTATATAGCTCGCCAAAATACACGACGACGTGTGGGTCCTTGACACGCACGCACGCACACACGCACGCACAGCACGCACGCACGGCGCACATGCACTTGCACTGACTGTTACCCACACCTCCTACGGGGGAAGGCCAGCACGGCCATCATCCAGTCCTCAAGGCCGATCAGCTTCCGGAGCTGTCTCTCCTGCTCGCGGCTGTCGATGCCTTTGGTCAGCAGGCTGGACAGGTCGGTCAGCACGCACACCCC
>NW_027666071.1:0-2500 GCF_963924005.1 Protomyctophum bolini
AGGGGAGGGGAGGGGAGGGGAGGGGAGAGGAGAGGAGAGGAGAGGAGAGGAGAGGAGAGGAGAGAGAGGAGAGGAGAGGAGAGGAGAGAGGAGAGGAGAGAGTCAGGCTTTCTTAATGGAAGTGTTTTTGCTCCACTAATTTTAGGAGCCTTAACCGTGTGCTTTTCTCCATTCTCTCTCTCTCTCTCTCTCTCTCCTCTCTCTGTCTCTCTCTCTCTCTCTCTCTTCTCTCTCTCTCTCTCTCTCTCTCTCTCTCTCTCTCTCTCTCTCTCTGTCTCTCTCTCTCTCTGCTCTCTTCTGTCTCTCTCTCTCTCTTACCTCTACATCCACCAGTTAATTTAATGAAGGGTCGCCCCCATTGCTTTTAGCATTAATATTCCAATACCAAGTGATGTAAATAATGAATGCCCCTCCCCCATGCGCTCTCTCTCTCTCTCTCTCTCTCTCTCTCTCTCTCATCTCTCCTCCCCGGATGATGTTGAGACCCATCTGTCGTCTCTGCGGTGGCACAGAGCACTCCCCAAGGAGGAGCAGAGGGATAAGAGGAGAGAGAGAGAGAGAGAGGGAGAGAGAGAGAGAGAGAGAGAGAGAGAGAGAGAGGGAGAGAGGGAGAGAGAGAGAGAGAGAGAGAGAGAGAGGTGTGGGAGCAGTTGTTCGAGACCCAAAAGAGAGATTTATTAAGAGAGTTAAAGTATATATTATATAGCAGATCTACAAGCGCCGCGTTGTGATCTTATTATGGACTATTTTCCACTGTGTCTCAACATTTGTATTCTAATTCGTTATACTTTTTTTTTTTTTTTTTTTTTCTTAATGAAATTACTGGGAAAAATAAATCATTGTTTTTAACTTTTTTCGGGCATGTTTTTTGAAATGTCATTGAAATAATAATGATGATAATAATTCAAACCAAATTGAACTAGAAAATGCACTCTGTTGAGGTGCCAACTTGCACCTTGCACACAAGTATAGGCCATGCATGGCCCTACTTGTGTGCAGGCAGAGCGCGCAAGTCTGCTACTATAATGTCTATTACAACTGCTGTTCTAAATCCTTTAGCCCCGTTATTGACCTTCTACCAACCACGTTTCTACTTCGCCACAACCTAATGTTAGTAACAAATCTATTGTTGTAGATTGTGAGAAAGGGATGTCAGAAAGCCAAGCGTTGTCAGTTTACTCACAGCACAGCACCATCACTCCTGTCAGCTAGGGTTAGCTGCGTTTCACGGTCGAGCTGCTTAATGACGACACTGTCTGTCAGGCGTACTGTAGTAAATATAGGACTAATATGTGCATGGAATGGATAGTGCGTGAGTCTGGGTTCAGCGCACACATCTTATCGGCACATCTTTGTGTGTGTGTGTGTGTGTGTGTGTGTGTGTGTGTGTGTGGGGGGGGGGGGTGGCTTACAGGTGTGCGCCCTCTATTTCTAACTAAAGACAGTTATTTAATGAAAGTCAAGATTATAACGTAAACGTCCTGTATTGGTAGCCTTGTTCCCGTTGGTACCGTGGCAGAAGTGCCGTGTTTGCATGAATGAAACTGTATGTAATCGCGCATCTAAGTTCTAATCGTGTGTGGTGCTTCTTCGGGGAGCCGGGACTTTGTGTGTGTGTGTGTGTGTGTGTGCAAGGCAGGCGTGCGTGTGCGTGTGTGTGCGCAGGCGTGTGTACTCGGCTGTCGGCTGGCAGGCGAAAATAGCCAATGCGATCGTTGTCTTGGTAATATTTAGCAGGGAACCAAGTTCGTGCAAAGAACAATGTTGATGTAACTAAGGATTAGTTAAGTCATTGATATTTTAAATAGAGATTTAGAAGGAATAAGCAAAATCGCGAGCCTAGAATTCCTCTTCCTTGTTTTTGTCTTCTCCTGCGAGAGCCGAGAGAATATCAGATTCTGAATTTCTGAGAGCTAGTGACGTGTGAGCCTATTAGCCTATTAGAAGACAGGGCAGTGTTGCCAGGTTTGCGAATTGTAAGTGAGTTGTAGTGTATGTAAGTAGCGTGGTTAAAGGCCTTGTTTCTGTGCCTGTTGGGGCAACAGCATAGGCAGCAGTGGTTAGTGTTCCGTGTAGGGAAGCCTCGGGGGTGTGGGTGATTGGGGCGATAATGTTTGTATTAAACAAATGCATTGCCGGCGTGAGTGTGGAAGGGAGGCAGTGTTAGTGCCAGTGCAAAGACTATTGTTTGACGGCTGGTGGTCAGCGTTGGCGTCGGGCGCCTTATGAGGAGATAGCGTTGGAACACTGCGAAGGGTAAGTGTGTGACGTCACTGCCCGTGTGAGTGTGTGTGAGTGTGTGTGTGAGTGTGTGTGAGTGTGTGTGAGTCTAGTGTGTAAGATGGTGTTGTGGGCGTTGCAAGTAGCGACGTAGCTGTTCGTCGCTTTGGTTTTCTTTCAACTTTTGGGTACCACTTCTCCAATATATAATAGATAGTGTCTGAGTTGGTTCAGGTCTCTTGAAGCAGTGTGTTATAGAGGATATAGTGTCTGGTTGGTT
>NW_027666071.1:10000-15000 GCF_963924005.1 Protomyctophum bolini
CAGAGTGTTTCCAGTGAGACCCACCGGTGTGGCAGAGTGTTTCCAGTGAGACCCACCGGTGTGGCAGAGTGTTTCCAGTGAGACCCACCGGTGTGGCAGAGTGTTTCCAGTGAGACCCACCATGAGTGTGGCAGAGTGTTTCCAGTGATACCCACCAGTGTGGCAGAGTGTTTCCAGTGATACCCACCAGTGTGGCAGAGTGTTTCCAGTGAGACCCACCGGTGTGGCAGAGTGTTTCCACTGAGACCCACCAGGTGTGGCAGAGTGTTTCCACTGAGACCCACCGGTGTGGCAGAGTGTTTCCACTGAGACCCACCAGGTGTGGCAGAGTGTTTCCACTGAGACCCACCGGTGTGGCAGAGTGTTTCCACTGAGACCCACCGGTGTGGCAGAGTGTTTCCAGTGAGACCCACCAGGTGTGGCAGAGTGTTTCCAGTGAGACCCACCGGTGTGGCAGAGTGTTTCCAGTGAGACCCACCGGTGTGGCAGAGTGTTTCCAGTGAGACCCACCGGTGTGGCAGAGTGTTTCCAGTGAGACCCACCAGTGTGGCAGAGTGTTTCCAGTGAGACCCACCAGTGTGGCAGAGTGTTTCCAGTGAGACCCACCAGTGTGGCAGAGTGTTTCCAGTGAGACCCACCGGTGTGGCAGAGTGTTTCCAGTGAGACCCACCGGTGTGGCAGAGTGTTTCCAGTGAGACCCACCAGTGTGGCAGAGTGTTTCCAGTGAGACCCACCGGTGTGGCAGAGTGTTTCCAGTGAGACCCACCGGTGTGGCAGAGTGTTTCCAGTGAGACCCACCGGTGTGGCAGAGTGTTTCCAGTGAGACCCACCGGTGTGGCAGAGTGTTTCCAGTGAGACCCACCGGTGTGGCAGAGTGTTTCCAGTGAGACCCACCGGTGTGGCAGAGTGTTTCCAGTGAGACCCACCGGTGTGGCAGAGTGTTTCCACTGAGCCAACACACACACAGTATAGCAGTTGGACCGCAGAATGGAGCGGAGCCTTCATTAGTATCATTGGTAACACCTGTGAAGTATAGGAATTCCAGAAGTATATAGGAAGAGTTATTCTGTGAGCCAGAATGGTACCTCCCAGTCCCGGCAGAGTAGTTCAGGAGGAATGGATTGTGTGGCCCTGGTTTTTCCCTAATGGGACTTATCGAGGGTAGCTACTGGGACGTAAGTCGGTACTTGGATCACCCCGGCTGGGTCACCTGAGTGAGGGGTATGATGTTGCGAGACCCGAAACCCCGATGACCTTGGGATACATCACTAAGGATACGTCCCAGGTGCATCCATTTATGTATGTATTTTGTTATTATATGTGAGCAGATTAGATGGAGCATAAATGCCTCCGAGGTGGATTGGAGTGGAGTGAAGACAGACTGAATGGCCTGTATATACAGTATATATGGAGGTCTGTTCAGACCGACTTCATCAATAATTCTCGGACACGGTTGTGTTCCTTCCAGCCTGGAGGAAATCCTCAAGACACAGCTTAGACTTCTTAGACATGACCTATTGCACTCCACACACACACACACATGCGTGCACGCGCACACACACACACGCACGCACGCACACACACACACACACACACACACACACACACACGCACACACGCACCTGCATACATGCCTTCTAAAACCTCTCATTCTCTCTCTCTCTCCCCCTCTCAATCTCTACTCTCTCTATACTGTACTGTACTGTTGGCTACTTCATCCTGAAGTGTAAATCGAGATGACTTCCATGTTGGATTGACCCTCGAGAGCTGCCCAGACTTTCTGGGAACTCAGATTAGATTTTACCTTAACCCTGGCCGGCTATAGAGCGAAGCGTCACTCGCTCATCCCCTGGTTCTTGCCTGGTTCGCGGAAGTAATTTCTCTATGGAGAATGATAACATGGGGTCATCTTAAAGTCATTTCATATAAGCGTTGTGGTCCAAAAATAAACAAGCTGTCTCGGCGTTATTGTCAGGGAGGTTGTCTCTGTATCGTTTGCGACATGCAGTCACTCATATATGATACAGTCTGTGTTTAGCGAAAATGTAACTAATTCAGCAGCAGTAACATTTAGCGTTTGCTCTCAGTCAGTTGATACTGTACTGTACTGTACTGTACTGTACTGTACTGTACTGTACTGTACTGTACTGTACTGTACTGTACTGTACTGTACTGACAGAGGTTTAGCCACAGGGGTCTTTTGCCCCTGTGACCCGACTCCAGATACTCCAGCGGTTGAAGATGGATGGATGGACGGATGGCGTGCGTGCGTGCGTGCGTGCGTGCGTGCATGCGTGCGTGCGTGCGTGCGTGTGTGCATGCGTGCGTGCGTGCGTGCGTGCATGGGTGCGTGCGTGCGTGCGTGCGTGCGTGCGTGCGTGCATGGGTGCGTGCGTGCGTGCGTGCGTGCGTGCGTGTGTGCGTGGGTTGGTGGGTGGATGGATGGTCGGTCTCAGGTGGTAATGGGTGAAACTAAAGCGTGTTGTTATTTCCCCTCTCCTCCTCCCCCTCGCCTCGTTCTCTCTCTCCCGTGTTCTGCAGGGAGGGCTTAGCCGCTACACGTCGTCAAACTGATAAATAAATGTTTCTCTTTGTCTCCCTCATCAATAATGCAGGCTTACTGTACAGTAAAGTACAGTAAAGTGCTGCTGTGGGGCCTTTCTGCCTCTCTCTTTTCATTTTATGTCCTCCAGTCGCTCCTCCATCTCCCTCGTTCTTCTCTCCGACGCTCCGAGAGATAAAGAAGGAACAGGAAAAAGGAATCATTCTTTGCCTGTTCCTGGGAAGTCTTGCACAGTCGCCCATATGCACTACATAGTGCATATATGGTCAGAATGGAAAACTGTCAGGATGTAGAAGACATTTTTAGAATCTGATCTCAGGTCAGAATGGCTTAATGATGGGAATGGGATGGGGAGCATCCCTATACTTATCGGAACATCACCACGTTCCCAGAGGGCCAAAGCAGACTATCTGGGAACGTCACCACGTTCCCAGAGGGCCAAAGCAGACTATCTGGGAACGTCACCACGTTCCCAGAGGGCCAAAGCAGACTATCTGCACTGCTGATGAGAAATGTGGCATTAGGGTCAGGGATTGGACCCAGAGAGTTGACTTAACCCATTCTGAACGGGAACCCATTTTGGGTGTTAGGATCATGCTATGCTTTAGCTTTTGAAAAATAGCAGATCTACAAGCTCACTCGGTGGCGCGCTACGAGCTTGTAGGTCTGCTATTTTTGAAAAATCGAAGAACGACTGACATTTTTATAGAATCTGATCTCAGGTCAGAATGGGTTAATCAGACCAGTGTGTGCCCAGCGGAAACCTCGTATGAATCTGATCTCAGGTCAGAATGGGTTAAACAGAATACATGCACCACTGCAATGTATCCTTGATGATGCATGACGAAAGGGTGTGTGTGTGTGTGTGTGTGTCCTGTGTCTGTGTGTGCGCACGTGCACACGTGCGTGCACAGGGCAGAACTCCACTATATCAATGTCACTCACAGCGACAGGAAGAGACAGTGATGCTCTTTCATACTGACACGTATGTGACTCCTGCACTGCCCGCAAGTCTTATGCCCTGTTCCACTCAGTGTGTGTGTGTGTGTGTGTGTGTGTATGCGTGTGAGTCTGTATGTGTGTGTGTGTTTGGGGGGGGGGGGGGGGGGGTCGTAGTTGTCCCCTACACAGTCACATTGCATCAAACCACGCATGGCACCACACACTCTTGTCCTGCAAAGCCCCTTCCTCCCCTATAATCCCACTGGAACCGCTGTCCTCTCCTGCCTCATCCCCTCCTCCATGCACATTCTCGGGGGTCCCTCCTCCGCAATGGTCTGACGACGTTTTATTATTCATAAAAATGTGCTTGGAATTGTCCTGGCATTTCCAAATGTATGCGTAATATTTAGGTAGTTGCGTGCGTGCGTTGCGTGCGTGCGTGCGTGCATGCGTGTGTGCGTGCGTGCGTGCGTGTGTGTGTGTGTGTGTGTGTGCGTGCGTGCGTGTGTGTGTGCGTGCAGGGAGCAGAGGCTTTGACGCGAGCCCAGACCTGACAGCTGCCATATTGCTGCCACATTACCGCCATGCTGCTGCCACTGGCGGATCCACACATAGCGGGCGGAGAGGCCCCACCCTAACCCATTCTGACCTGAGATCAGATTCTAAAAAATGTCTTCTATACATCCTGACAGTTTTCCATTCTGACCTGAGATCAGATTCTAAAAAATGTCTTCTATACATCCTGACAGTTTTCCATTCTGACCTGAGATCAGATAAAAAAAAAAGTCTTTTACATCCTGACAGTTTTCCATTCTGACCTGAGATCAGATTCTAAAAAATGTCTTCTATGTCAGTCGCTCTTCGATTTTTCAAAAATAGCAGACCTACAAGCTACTGGAGCCTACACTGTAAATCCCTGGAACATGTGACGCGTTTAAACCTAAACACCATGTGTGTAATAATAAAATGCCAAGTGTTTATTAATATTCATACAATACAGTAGAACACGAGTTCACTCAAACACCTCACGAGAACACCTACTGTTCAAATTCTAAACACCTATATGACTGACTTTGATTGTAAAAACTAAACACGTTTATGTGTTTAAAAAGTGTTACAGGCGATTAAACATGTTCTTCTGTTTATAATCTAAACACTGTGACACGTTTAAAAAGTGTTACAAATTATGTGTTTAAAACGGTTTATAACCTAAACGCTTGGGTTTAGTGGGCAGGGCTGGCTGTAGAGCACTGGTTCTCAAACCTTTTTGAGAATGCACTTTGTAACGCTGTTTTGCTATATAAATTAATCTAATTATTATTATTATTATCTCCAGGACCCCCACGTGCACACTATTAGCCCTCGGACCCCCCATTTGAGAAAGATATACCATGGGGAGCACAAAGGAGACGTTATTGTTTTTCTTTCACAGCCATGATTTAGAACCAATTTTTTACCCATTTAGACCTAACGCCAATTCTAAACAAAACGCCTT
>NW_027666071.1:20000-21431 GCF_963924005.1 Protomyctophum bolini
GTTAAGGTCAGGGTAAGGTATTTTGTAATGGTTAAGGTTAGGGTAAGTTATTTTGTAATGGTTAAGGTCAGGGTAAGGTGTTTTGTAATGGTTAAGGTCAGGGTAAGGTGTTTTGTAATGGTTAAGGTCAGGGTAAGGTGTTTTGTAATGGTTAAGGTCAGGGTAAGGTGTTTTGTAATGGTTAAGGTCAGGGTAAGGTGTTTTGTAATGGTTAAGGTTAGGGTAAGGTATTTTGTAATGGTTAAGGTCAGGGTAAGGTGTTTTGTAATGGTTAAGGTCAGGGTAAGGTAAGGTGTTTTGTAATGGTTAAGGTCAGGGTAAGGTGTTTTGTAATGGTTATGGTCAGGGTAAGGTAAGGTGTTTTGTAATGGTTAAGGTCAGGGTAAGGTGTTTTGTAATGGTTAAGGTCAGGGTAAGGTGTTTTGTAATGGTTACGGTCAGGGTAAGGTAAGGTGTTTTGTAATGGTTAAGGTCAGGGTAAGGTGTTTTGTAATGGTTAAGGTCAGGGTAAGGTGTTTTGTAATGGTTAAGGTCAGGGTAAGGTGTTTTGTAATGGTTAAGGTCAGGGTAAGGTATTTTGTAATGGTTAAGGTCAGGGTAAGGTGTTTTCTAATGGTTAAGGTCAGGGTAAGGTGTTTTGTAATGGTTAAGGTCAGGGTAAGGTGTTTTGTAATGGTTAAGGTTAGGGTAAGGTATTTTGTAATGGTTAAGGTCAGGGTAAGGTGTTTTGTAATGGTTAAGGTCAGGGTAAGGTGTTTTGTAATGGTTAAGGTTAGGGTAAGGTGTTTTGTGATGGTTAAGGTCAGGGTAAGGTGTTTTGTAATGGTTAAGGTCAGGGTAAGGTGTTTTGTAATGGTTAAGGTCAGGGTAAGGTGTTTTGTAATGGTTAAGGTCAGGGTAAGGTGTTTTGTAATGGTTAAGGTCAGGGTAAGGTATTTTGTAATGGTTAAGGTCAGGGTAAGGTGTTTTGTAATGGTTAAGGTCAGGGTAAGGTATTTTGTAATGGTTAAGGTCAGGGTAAGGTATTTTGTAATGGTTAAGGTCAGGGTAAGGTGTTTTGTAATGGTTAAGGTCAGGGTAAGGTGTTTTGTAATGGTTAAGGTCAGGGTAAGGTGTTTTGTAATGGTTAAGGTCAGGGTAAGGTGTTTTGTAATGGTTAAGGTCAGGGTAAGGTGTTTTGTAATGGTTAAGGTCAGGGTAAGGTGTTTTGTAATGGTTAAGGTCAGGGTAAGGTAAGGTATTTTGTAATGGTTAAGGTCAGGGTAAGGTGTTTTGTAATGGTTAAGGTTAGGGTAAGGTGTTTTGTAATGGTTAAGGTTAGGGTAAGGTGTTTTGTAATGGTTAAGGTCAGGGTAAGGTGTTTTGTAATGGTTAAGGTCAGGGTAAGGTGTTTTGTAATGGTTAAGGTCAGGGTAAGGTGTTTTGTAATGG
>NW_027666070.1:0-100000 GCF_963924005.1 Protomyctophum bolini
TCTGAGGGAAGTGAAATCTTGCTGGTCAGTCTCAACATGCTCTTATAGTGATTTTGGAACAACAATTTTGGAGCAGACCCTAAGCTACCTGGAAAGGTTTAATTGTAGCTGCACATGTTGTGTTATGAGCTAACTGCATGGACACATGTTGTGTTATGAGCTAACTGCATGGACACATGTTGTGTTATGAGCTAACTGCATGGACACTTGGACAGCACATGTTGTGTTATGAGCTAACTGCATGGACACATGTTGTGTTATGAGCTAACTGCATGGACACTTGGACAGCAGGAAAGCCACAACTAAACGTAGTCATTGAACCACGAACAGAACGTCGGAAACAAACGCAAACAACACAGAAACGTATACACGTTTTGCTTGATATTTGAAAAAAAACCATCGTGTTTAGTCTCAAAGTGACACTTAACACTGGACGTTCAGCAAACATTTTGAAGATATGAACATAAACAAAAGCATATTTTTACATTAGGCTGCCCAAAGAAGGCAAAGAAAGCTCAAATAGCTGTCTACTCTGACAGCTATTTGAGCTTTCTTTGCCTTCTTTGTTCTCTGAGCCAGAACTGCAGCAGGTTGATCGCAATCGTTGTCAGATGGCATGTGATCCAAGGTGTACACAAAACTAAATGGCATAGTCTGAGTGAGTCGGATGAGTGAGTCATTTGAATGCAGATTCGAGGACGACTTGACTACATTTCTAACGGGGCAAAAAGAGAGAGAAAAATCCTCTCTCTCACACTTATGCCAGAGTTCCAGTGATTACCCTCTCCTGTGCCAAACGGTGGCGCCCGTGCCCAAGGCTGCGGCTGCCTACTCTTGGTCGAAGCGAATGCATGCCCAGCCAACGGTGTGTGCGTTGAATAAAGTCCTGTTTAAAAGTACCAATCCACAGAGGTCTATGTAAATCAGTGCCATTCTTCAACTCCAGTCTTGCATTGTGTGTGTGTGAAACTCCAGCAGCCTGAGCCCTGACTAGATGAGACCGAGAGTGTCTGAAGTGGTACACAAACGCTTTGCTCTATTACTGTAAGCGATGTAGTGGGGGGTCGTATCTGCTTCAAGTAAATTCTGCTTTAAGTAGCATATGACGTGTCAGACTAGGGGGTTTTCATGATCCAAGCATTAGTTTTGCACAAAAAAACGTTCCTTGGGGGCTAAAAACGGCCATAGCTGTCATCACAAAATGTGATGAGGTCAGTGTTTTTCTGTGCAAAACTCGGAAATGGATTCAGAGGCATGAAAACCCCCTAGTTTGACACGTCACATGCTACTGAAAGCAGAATGAACTTTGCCTCATTGTGCTGTGCCTTAATAGGATGTTGATGGTGGCCATATGGATTTGGGGCTCTCTTTGCCTGCATCAATTAGTTTTTTTAACAATAGATGATGAATCCACTGAAAAACGGACCTTTGCTCTCCGCGGTCACGGAAGTCTCAGATACAACCCCACTAATGGGCTGGAGTAATTGACTGTGACAAAATATAGAAAGTTAGAAACTAATATTTAGAACCAATAATGACAATAACCAATGTTTGAGGAGGTGAAGGTGCACTTTCATGACCCAAGGTGCTGGTGTTTGATTATTGTGGGCTGTCCTGTGGTTGATATGGACAGTTTCCTTTAATGTATCAAAAATGTATACAACATATTATTCAAGGTAAATCTCTACATTCCAGCACCTTTCTTTTTGCTTATCCTTATCCAGAGTTTGCTTGCCTTATAGTGCAGCACACAGTTTCTTCAGGAACTGTCTAGTTTTGTTAATAACCACATAGCCTCTCGAGACAGACAATGTTGGCTCACACACAATTTCCAAATGCTTCCTCCTAAAACAGTGTGCAACAAAAGTGTTGAAAATGAGAAGAAAATACATTTGTCTTGCATTTTTAAATCTGTAAATCAAACTGATTGAAGCCTATCTAACTGGCTACTTGAAATGGAGAAAAAAAACAGAACATTTAAAGACATTTTACAATATCTATTAATTACATATATGATAAAATACATTTCCATGTATGGAAATGATCACTTGTTTTGCGAGGCATAGTTACAGACTGTAGCATTTGGAAATGATCTGGCTTGAGAGATTAATAACCACGCTACAGCCTACAGTATATACTGTATGGTTTTATGTGTTGTGTTTGTATCCAAGGGCACCCATCCTTTATTCATGCATAAGTATAAGTCTGTGATGTTAACGTTAATCATGACTGTTTATCTTTCCTTTAGGAGCGAAGGAAGAAGTTTGAGAAAGAGAGTGAAAAGTATTACTCCCAGGTAGACAAAAACCTGAATCTCTCCGCCAAGAAGAAAGAGAGTCAGCTCCAAGAGGTAATATTAGCTGAACTGTTACAAAGATTTACCGTCAATTCACCATCGACAACACACAGCATCACGTCTGAAACAAAGTGGGAAAACCTGTCTTCTTTGTTTTTTGTTTTGGTAAACCCTCCGTCTCAACTTTAGGCGGATGAGCTTCTGGACAAAGAGAGAATGAACTTCTATGAGTCGTCGGTGGAGTACGTGTATCAGATCCACCAGGTTCAGGACAGGAAGAAGTTTGACGCGGTGGAGCCTGTGAGTGACTGTCCGTCATCTCCCAACCACTTCCTCTTTGCTTACACGGACGGTCCCACGCGTTTTACAGAGCGATGGCTGGGCCTCCCAAAACAAATAATTTAAAAATAGAATCGTGTGGATGTTGTGGATCCACCTGGGTGTCCTGTGACGTCCACTCATCGGTGACGTACAGTAGTAGCCTACGACGTGTGGACCCACATTCGTGCGAGGTTACACAGCCGTAAAAAAACACAATCGGTCATATCGAACAAAAGTGTATAGTGAATTTTCTGGAATCTTGCCTTTTAATAGCAAGGCTGGCAAACTGTTAAGCCCTAACCACACCAAAGGGTCGAGACGGTTTTAGCGTTGTCCCTGCGGTGTGTTATGTCCTTCTGCACGTTGACGCGCGTCGTCCCTAGCATGGAATTCAACCACACCAAATTGTCGAGACGCTTTCATGGCCATGGTTGCTTCTTCCCTATTGGTTGATGCCCGGTCAACGTTCTACCAATGGTTGTTGGACTTGGTCACTTCACATGCTTCAACGCCATCAGTGTGCGGCAACGGGACGCGTCATCCCTTTGCTCCTTTTAGAATGGAAGAGAACAGGGAAGCTTCAAGCTGATGATGGGTTCTTTTATTTTCACAGTTTTGTTTATTCAAGATTCAGGGTATACAGTAAATCAAATAATGACAGTATATTATAATAATAATAAACCTTTATTTATATAGCACCTTTCAAAACGAGGTTACAAAGTGCTTTACGGAAAAACAAGAACAAATGCAGTGCACAACATAAACAATAATAAAAAATAAAGAACAGGCAATGTACAGAAATGCAGTAGTAGGACATACGAACAATAGGGAATGTTAAAAAAAAACGTTTAGGTGTTAAAAGCAGAGTTTTTAGGGGGGGATTTGAAGCGGGGGACGGATTCTGCGAGCCTTATCTCGAGGGGGAGGGCATTCCAGAGAGTTGGGGCTCTGGGTGCAAAGGCCCCCGGTCACCTTTCCTTCTCGACTTGGAAGTATATGTGACACATCCATACGGAACATATCAAAGAGATAACATGTACATATGTAAATGTTGTGACCATACACAAAATATTGTGGTAGGCAGCATAAAAGAAAAGTAAGTTGCATAGTCCTATGCTAACAGGGAAGCGACACTGATACAAACCACATAACCCGAATCAAGTTTTGAAACAAAAACAAGACAAACGTACGACAAGACAAGATAAGACAAGACACAACATGGCATGGTGATGATGGGTTCTGACGTGTACGAAGCACGTGTGTGTGTGTGTGTGTGTGTGTGTGTGTGTGTGTGTGTGTGTGTGTGTGTGTGTGTGTGTGTGTGACCATGCACCAACCAAGTGCCACCGTCACTTCGAGAATGATTCATATTGGTGATTTTTGACACTCCACCAATCTATGCTTTCGTTGGGACAGGTGCTGGCGTTTCTTCACAGCATTTTTACACTCAACAACCTGACCGTGGAGATGACTCAAGACTTCATGCCCTACAAACAGGAACTGCAGCTCAGCTTGCAAAATGTAAGTTGTTGATGTGAAAGTGATTTAAAGGATTGGTTCCCAACCTTTTTTTATACTGAAGTACCAGCTCAGAAAACATTTGGCTCTCCCAAGTACCACCATAATAACCGATGTTAAAAATACAGGTGCGTATATACCTGCCCTTTTTTGTTCCATTTCTAAGCCGCCAATGACAAAATTCTGTCTAATCACTAATCGGCACAACTGATGATTAGTTTGATGTGATTACGGTAGATGAACCTCTGGTTTAACCTATTCTGACCGGGAACCCATTTTGGTGTTTAGCATCATGTTATGCTTTAGCTATTGAAAAATAGCAGATCTACAAGCTCATAGCGTGCCACCGAGTGGCGCTCTAAGAGCTTGTAGGTCTACTATTTTTGAAAAATCAAATAACGACTGACATTTTTAGAATCTGATCTCAGGTCAGAATGGGTTCATCAGACCACTGTGTGTCCAGTGGAAACCTCGTATGAATCTGATCTCAGGTCAGAATGGGTTAAGGACCGTACCGGTGGTCTATGACCATGAGCCATAACCCACATGCTTGATTGACATGAATAATGACCGTTTTCCAAAGCACACCACAGTGTTTCTATTGCAGAGGAAGCCCCTTTGGAATCTTTCCATCTTAGTATGGAATGAAAATAAACTTGCAGAGGCTTAAAACACACTTAGAAATGCAATACTCCGTGACTTCTTTACCACGCAATGATGTTCAGCCAACATTGCCTGAGGTAATATTTGAATTACTTTGGACTAGAGAAAATGTTACCAAACACCAAAAAGGTCAATGTTTATATAGCAGTAGCTGAACCACAACCCATGAATATACAATACAGTATATATCTATAATAGCCAGTGGTGGAAAGTAACTAAGTACATTTACTCAATACTGTACTTAAGTGCAATTTTGAGGTATTTACTTGAGTATTTCCAATTTCCAATATTTATACTTCTACTCCACTAAGTTACTAGTTACATTGGGGATTTTAATTTTGATTAGAAAACATACCATTAACCACTTCAACCCTATGCATTTCGCCCATTTGAAAATAGCAGATCTACAAGCTCACAATGTGTCTCATCGATGCACTGTGAGCTTGTAGAACAGCATTTATAAATTATTACAAACATCATGATATGAAATACTTTTTTTTATGAAACAAAATTAAAGAAAAAATAAACAAGACAAAAAAGAGAAAGAAATCCCTTATAGAACAGCTATTTTCAAAAGATTTTGTACACAATTTTGAACTTGTGAAATGGGACATTCTGCAATTTCAGTACTTTTACTTTTAGTACATTTTGATGCCTTGATGAGCTTGTAGGACTGCTAAATTTTTTTAAATCGAAGAACGACTGACATAGAAACATAGCTTTTTCAGAAAACTGTCAGGATGTGGAAGACGTTTTTAGAATCTGATCTCAGGTCAGAATGAGTACTATTCCCCACACCACTGATAATAGCTGTCTTTGGGCCTTTCATGTACACAGACGAGGAACCACTATGAGAGCACACGGGACGAGATGGAGGAGCTGATGAAGAGAATGAAGCATCCGTCGCAGATCTGTAAAATACACAGCCATGGAATCATGGAGGGTTACCTGTACTGTCAGGAGAAGTGTAGGTACACCAGCCATGCACACATATACAGTACAGTACACACACATTTTGACTGTGTTCTCTAATAGGCTTCACTCACACCTGCATGGGGTCATACCTATGTTCCCTCAGCCCTATGTTCCCTCAGAAGGAGCATTGGTCCGAGGTGCGCTGGGGGTCGGGAGAGGGTGGGTGGTTAGGTTTAGGTGTCTGCCCCGGGGGAGGTTAGGGTTAGGGTGAGGGTTTGAGGTAGGTTGTCGATCGGACCGTCGGCATATTGACGCGGACCCGAGGGAACATAGGGCTGAGGGAACATAGGTACGGTCCCACCTGCACAACGGATTGTTGTATAGCTGATGCATGAGACTTGTTGACTGATGCGAGCTCGCAATGCATTTCCAATGGGAGTCACGTGGTTTGACACAACATTTTGTATGCTAGATGTGAAGGTGTGAGTGAAGCCTTACTCTCTAACCGGGCATCTTTGAAAGACAAAGAAGAGGTCCCGCACGCTGTCGGACACTTGCCAAAAAAATGTCCTGGTGAAGGTCTAAGGGCCGATTCATAGAACCAAATAAAAGTCGGTTCGGCTCTGTAGAGCCTACTACAATTTGACGTCATTTGAGGTTCGGGGGGGGCGGGTACCGTCCTAAAGTCGTCTCTTCGGTGCTACTGAAATTTTCTGACGAGCCGAAATCATTTCGGCACTACAGCGTCGAAACAGCGGTAAAATAGGAGTATGAATCGGCCCTAAGAGCGACCGAAACGTTGACCTAATAAAGAGGCAACATTTGTTTGGCTGACAGTGTGCGGGACGTCTTCTTTGTCTTTCAAAGACACCCGTTTCATTATATGCTCTATTGTGCCCTACGCAGCCGTCACCAGCCTTTTGAGGTGTGCATCGGCCTTTTGCTATCAAGTTTCTCCCTTACTCTGACGTGACCGTTCTTTTGTCCGTCTCCAAAAGGGGCTCTGGGCATGACCTGGGTCAAGTACTACTGCAAGTATCACAAGGACAGCAGACTGTTGGTCATGGTGCCCTGTGAACAGAAACCTACAGCAAAACAGGTACATGGAAAATAAATCATTGTGCTTTGTATTATTAATGTGCCGGCCCCACTTGGCAACCTTGGAATACCCTATTTATACTTTTTACCCTATGTATATTCAGTATTTATTAAGTCCGACGTCATTTTGTAGTGCTATACGTTACGTCCGGGTCCAAGTGGCACCAGCTCCCGTCCGCAGCTCATTGTAAATGGAATATCTTAAACGCGTGAATCTTTTTACAGTGACGTTATTTTTCAGAAAGGAAGCCATTGAGGGTTAAAATGGGTCGTAATGCTTCCAACTCGAGTAGAATTATTAATGTGTCCATGACAACAAAAATATATGATGTGGAGACAATAAAGACTATTATTATGATTATTATTGAAGGTGGCAACACACCATTTGCGCGGTAAAATATTTCGGGGGCATATTTAGAATGTGTGCAGGCTTGAGTACGTTGAATCTAGTTTGCATTAATGAGGATTTAGTCGACACAATAAAATAAAATGGCGATAGTATTCCATGTGGGGCAGCCGGCCTGTCACAGCCAGATTTGGGAGAGCAGCGCAGCTTTGTTGTTGTGAGGAAAGCGGTTAAAATGAGACTTTCGTGGTTGTTTTCGTCTCAGATTTAGTCCGACGGAGCGTCACAGTATAACTCTATGGGGACACGAAAGCGACACAAAAGTAGTACCCGGAAGTATCTCAGGAGGGGGCGCTCACGTCACGGCTAAAATACTAAATGATTCTCAAGACTGTGTTGTGTTAAAGAAGAAGCTTTATTTTTTTTATTCTCTCTCTCACTCTCTTTATCTCTCTCACACACGCACAGCACACGCCGTGTCTCTGTCTCTCTCTAAATACAAATTTCCAATCTGTTTGATTCCCTCGTCCTCCCAGGGTACCACGGAGCTGACGCTTAAATCCTGCATCCGCCGGAAGACTGAATCCATAGACAAGCGCTTCTGCTTTGACGTGGAGACTAATGAGAGGTTAGCACAATGAGATAAGAGAACGGCAGCGACTCGAACCGTGAAATGAGGTAACACTTTACAGCCTTGTGGGATAAAACGTGTGAGGTGAACAGGTGGCCTACGAGGACACAATGTTGGGGGCAAACTGGAGTCCCGCCCAAACAATGCCTTGGCAACACTAACGGGCTACGGCTGGAAACAGATGGCAAAGTCAGTGATTTCAGACTGGGGGGGGGGGGGGGACGCAATGAACAGGCCATTTATTACAGACTGCTTAACCCATTTTGGACTGAGGTCGGTTAAAAAGGAAAAAAAAGGCTTCTAAATCCTAATGGTTTTCTGAAAAAAAAAAACCCATGTTTCTTTGTCAGTTGTGCTCAACCTTTTTCATGTCAAGGACCCCCAGAATTATCTCTATTGGGCCACGGACCCCCGATCTGAAAATATGTAGTTCCAGGGACCCCCCCCCCCCCCCCCCCCCCCAGAAGCCAATATGTTTGTTAAAAATGTTCGCTCTGAAATATATATTCAGAGATTTGCGCCACATTTTCACGACTTTAAAAAAATAGCAGACCTACAAGCTGGCGCGCTATGAGCTTGTAGATCTGCTATTTTTCAATAGCTTAAAGTATAACATAATGCTTAGAAACACCAAAAGGGGTTCCCGCCCAAAATGGCTTAAAAGACACATCTGCCATAGGCTGACATGTCGTCATATTCGGTTTATTATTTGTACTTATTTGTGTGAAATGCTTGAATTTTCCTGAAGGTATAAGAAGAGTGTGTGTGAATTATGCATTATGTGCTTGAAAGCATTTATTATGAACACAACATTAGTCTTCTGATTAACTTATAAAACCGTTCTTCTACTAAGCTTGTCAGACTGGTCTCGGATGTCAACACACACACACACACACACACACACACACACACACACACACACACACACACACACACACACACACACACACACACACCGTAAAACGATTGAAAAGTGCTTCATTTTGATTCAGGAAAAGCTATATACTGTATATGAACCTTCTGGATTTAACACATTGATCTGAATGATTGCTTGTTGTCACATTAGGTGTTGTCATAACACTGTTAATAATAGTGTTCTGTTCCTTTTCTGACACTGTCGCCATAGAAACACACCCGTCACGTTCCAGGCTCTTTCGGAGGGGAACAGGAAGTTGTGGATGGAAGTAATGGATGGAAAAGAGCCTGTGAGTTCAAAGACTTTCATTTCATTTATCAGGAAGCTAGCATGGAGATATTTTCACCCATTTATCTATCTAATTTATCTGAAAAGGGGGAATTTAGGCAGCATGTATCCTTTAAAAAAAGAAAAAGCTAAATAATGAGCCTTGCAATGTAGTATAGCGAGCAGAAAGGGCTTCTCTTGCTGACCAAACAGAAAAGAACTGAGTGCATCCATCTGATCATGTATATACAGTACTGAGAACAGTATACCTCAAAGATCTAAAAACATTGAAGGTAGGCCTATCTACAACAACAATCTGCACATCATAACGTATGCCATTCACAGATGTATCATTTTTAAGTGGTAGTCAAGACCACTAGACTTCCCATCAACCCTTTCTTTGTGTTTCTTGACTGACTAGTCGTATATCAAGCCTCTTTTAACACGTGTGATTTTAAAGTGAAAGAAAAAAAAACGAGAAGAAAGTGAGATGCCATCACTGAGTAGAATACATGCACAGTAAAATCCTCAGTTTTAATCAATTCAATGTATCCGTTTGTAACTCCAGAGAGCTTACACATGGAACCACTGTGAGTTAAATGAACACTCGGGTATTTCACTGTGTGTGCTGTTAGTTCAGCAATGGATGCTGCTTCAGTGTGGCTGCTCGGATATCATCATTATCCCATTCTGACCTGAGATCAGATTCATACGAGGTTTCCACTGGACACACACTGGTCTGATTAACCCATTCTGACCTGAGATCAGATTCTAAAAAATGTCAGTCGTTCTTTTGATTTTTCAAAAATAGCAGACCTACAAGCTCGTATAGCGCGCCACTCGGTGGCGCGCTATACAAGCTTGTAGATCTGCTATTTTTCAATAGCTAAAGCATAACATGACGCTAACACCAAAATGGGTTCCCGTTCAGAATGGGTTATATCTTGCCAGCGGATGTGAAAATGAAAAAGGGTGCAGTTTTCAGTTCCTCATTGATATATCTCACCCCAAAAAAAAGAAAATGACACTTCTTTTCAGCAAATTCTGAAGCATAGCCCACAATGCAGCCTCTGTAGGTTTGTTCTGCAAAGAGATATGCTGAGCTCTCTGTCATTCAGGCAGGAGTTATTTCAGTTATATCAGTGAGATGCCAGTTATTTGTGTTATTTCAGTTATCAGTCAGAATGTGTCATTGTGGTAATAATTATATTAGGGATTTTAACAATGAATAGAAAATCAGTCAATTGCCGAAATTATACGATTAAATTAAACTTTTTTTCCCTGCGTGTGTGTGTGTGCGGCGCTTACCATAATGACAGTAATCCTTAATCATATTCCATAAAGCACTGCAGAGGAGAGGTGTGTGTGTGTGCATGTCTAGCTGATGCTTGTTGACGCTTGTTAATGTTATACATCAAAGCAATTATGTTTCTGTGCTCATCATCGGTTTCAGACAAGAACCTTCCTTTTGGTCCTAAAAAAACACTGCTCATCAATGAACCGATCAATCAATGGATAAGATCAACTATCAATGGATTAATGGATAATAATGTGCATCCCTGAATGACATGGTTACCTTCCCACCGCTTCAGTCTTATTCTGATAGGAAATAACAGTGAGAGAATGAAAGCATGCGAAAGGCAACACTCGGGACAACAATCGTAATGAATAAGCATGAGCCCATGTGGTGTTTGCCAAAAAACAAGACGTGTTACTCTGAATTTAATTGTCACCTCCAGATCTACTATCAACTTCAGTCACTGTATCTTCTCACATGCAACTATGGGTAACCAGATGTCCCCCCTTTTTGCGTTGGGACGGTCCCTCGGTCCCCGAGACTTTTCAGGCGTCCCACAAATTGAGACGTTGTGACTGGCAGGCAGCAGTGTTCTAAAATGTCCTCATAGTTAGTCCCCTCGGCCTCATAGTTGGCTTTCTGCTGTGAAGCTCCGCTCATTGTCTCTTTTCCTGCAAACATGTGTTCTTTAAGCCTGCTAAAATGGCATGAGGAATATCCCCTCGGCTACAGTACCGAGTTGGAAAGGAAAGAGGAGATCCACACACCGTTTTTATAAGCTCCCCAAATGTTTCTATTGACAAACAGAACAGAGTTTTCAGCTCTGTTTTTTTGGGGGCTTTTAAAACGGTGTGCGGATCTCCTCTTTCCTTTCTTGGTTATTCTTCTGGATCCTCAGGGGCTTAAAGTTCTCAGTCCTGGGGAACTGATTTCAGTCCTGAGGATTTCATAGAGGGATCATTTAATGAGATCAGTGCAGATTTGCAAAAAAAATATTTTCAGTCTTGGTATATATATTTTTTAGCTTTAACCCATTCTGAACGGGAACCCATTTTGGTGTTGGCATCATGTTATGCTTTAGCTATTGAAAATGAGCAGATCGGTGGCGCGCTACGAGCTTGTAGGTCTGCTATTTTTGAAAAATCGAAGAACGACTGACATTTTTAGAATCTGATCTCGGGTCAGAATGGGTTAATCAGACCAGTGTGTGTCCAGTGGAAACCTCGTATGAATCTGATCTCAGGTCAGAATGGGTTAAGCCCGTTGGACATTTGTGGATGTGCGTACTGCTGCGTGCACCTCTTTGACCATTACAGTACCCAAGTCGGTACCACCCATGACCAAAAGGAGTTTAATTAATAAGAAAACAATAGGCAATATTAGGCCTATGTGGTCGAATATGACGTCGAGGCATTTAATAGCATTACTCAAGTAATGAGTTGCTGACCCTGTCTCGTCCCACTTGTCCCACACACACACACAAGCGATACTTCTGTCCCTCAAATGAACAGTTTGGTTCTGGTCACTCTACTAAATGAACTAAAGAAAACTGTTGGCTTGAACAAATACAGCAGAGAAGTGCACATTCAACACTATTTACTATGATTGAAGTAATGGGATAGTTTGCCAGCGTTTTTTGCCACCAAGGTGAACAAATTAATCGTTAAAAAACCCCCTAAAAAACAAGTTCCTTACTGAATCCAACTCCACCAGGTTCATACCATCCATGAAGTCATTTAAGCCATTTTGGGGCGGAACCCATTTTGGTGTTATAGCATTACGTTATGCTTTAGCTATTTGAAAAATAGCAGATCTACAAGCTCATAGCGCGCCACCGAGTGGCGCGCTACGAGCTTGTAGGTCTGCTATTTTTGAAAAATCGAAGAGCGACCGACTGACATAGAAGACATTTTTTAGAATCTGATCTCAGGTCAGAATGGAAAACTGTCAGGATGTAGAAGACATTTTTAGAATCTGATCTCAGGTCAGAATGGAAAACTGTCAGGATGTGTAGAAGACATTTTTTTAGAATCTGATCTCAGGTCAGAATGGGTTAATTGTTGATAATGGCTTTGTGTAGCCCCCTATTTAATGGTCCACCTTTTGTATGTTGGTAACGGCATCAACGCGTCCCCAAGGCGTTGGCTCTGATTTTAGCCTTGGGAGAGTACTATGCATGTTCACAGATGACAACTAGACCAGGTTTTCATATGAATGGGATACATTAATTCATGTTTGTGACTAATTAACCTAAGCCGTGCGTTACTTGTGCTGTCATTTCAGATTTATCATTCACCAATTCACAAGCAAGCTGAAAGTAAGTCAAATTTCCTTTTCAAGTGTTGGTTTTGATGGACGTAACATGTCTTGTACAATGTATGTGTACAGTGTATGTATATTGATAAATAGCCTGGTGTGTGTAATATAATACATGTATATATCCAAAAACTGGCATATTAAAATAGGCTGACGATCTTTCATTTTCACTTTCACAGTGGAGCTGAACGAAGTCGGATTCAAGTTTGTGAGAAAGTGCATAAACTTTGTTGAAACCAAAGGTAAACCATTCAGCTTTTCTTTACACAGTTGTCAGTGTAGCCTTTTGCCCTCAAGGGGGCATTGCTGCGCTATAGGTTGCACGTTGTTGATACCTCTTGCATTCTGCATGAGTTCCTGGGCAAAGCTCTGCTTCATTGCCAACTGTTGAATGTGATGCTCGGAATAAGTACGTTTCTCAATTATAATTAGAGTTTTAATGATACATATAAGGTTTTTTTTTTGGGCAATTACAGTGATTTGAATTTATTATTAGACTAGACATTCACATACTGTATGATACCAAGCCATTCAAGGGGTGTTAATTTATAAATTATCCAAGAGACATTCTTAAAGCTACAATCTGTAACTTTTGTTTGTCCGAGCCAGAATTCAAACACTGGCAAAAATGTGTGTATCCAATAAGAATGGGCAAATCCCTGCTTGGCCAGCCAGGGTAGAGATATTGCGCTTGTGAGGTTCATGCGGTACTACTTTGTAAACTAATAGGTGGTTACATTTCTCAATGGGAGAGTGTAGGGAGCGCACACACGCGTCCAACTACCGCAGATGTGGCTGTAGTTCCTTGTTGTATGAAACACAGACTACATTCCATTGAGATTGGTTAAAATAATGTTTCTATTCATTGAAACAAGTTCCAGATTGGAGCTCTCTAACGACGAGGCACCCGTGGATAATATTGTCTAAGAACTAAACTGGGGGTTTATGCAGGCTCCGAGGTGGGAGAGTGTTGTGTTGTAGGTTTCCACTGCCTTGTATTCCTCCTGAGTGCACTCCCTCTTTTTTTCCCCCCTCTTCCTTCGTTCTAGGTCTCACACAAGAGGGAGTGTACAGAACAGTTGGCAGCAACATCCAAGTGCAAAAGCTTTTAAATGCCTTCTTTGGTAAGGAAATGACTCTGGTCAACAAGCCTTGTTTTAGTTTGTAACCTTCCTTCCACCACGGTTATCTACCTGAATCACTGAATATATTTCATTAAGCCATTTTGTACGGGAACCCCTTTTGGTGTTGACACTATGTTATGCTTTAGCTATTGAAAAATGGCAGATCTACAAGCTCGTAGCTATACGAGCTTGTAGGTCTGCTGTTTTTGAAAAATCAAAGAACGACTGACACGGAAACATAGCTTTTTCAGAAAACTGTCAGGATGTAGAAGAACATTTATAGAATCTGATCTCAGGTCAAAATGGGTTAAGCTAAAGGGATCCTAATGTCCACATTATTTATGCATTATTTTAAGGTTTTTGTACAAAAGGCCAGTGACCTTGACCCAAGAGAAGCACCATATTTCTCTTCTCTGAACTTGTTTTTTTCAATGCTGCTCGAGGGGGGAGATTGGACGTGGATGATGGCGTGCAGCGTTTCTTTAGTTTGTTTTGGTTTTCTTAACCCACGCTATCTCTCTCCCCGTAGACCCAGCATGTCCAGGAGACGTGGACCTGAACGAAGACGACTGGGACATTAAAACCATCACGAGTGCCATGAAGTTTTATCTAAGGTGTGTGTGCGTGTGTGTTGCTTGTGCGTGTGCGTGTGTGTGTGCGCGTGCGCGTGTGCGTGCGTGTGTGTGTGTGTGTGTGTGTGTGCGTGTGTGCGTGTGTGCGTGTGTGTGTGTGTGTGCGTGCGTGTGTGTGTGTGTGCGTGCGTGCGTGCGTGTGTGCGTGTGTGTGTGTGTGTGTGTGTGTGCGTGTGTGCGTGTGTGCGTGTGTGTGTGTGTGTGCGTGCGTGTGTGTGTGTGTGTGTGTGTGTGTGTGTGTGCGTGTGTGCGTGTGTGCGTGTGTGTGTGTGTGTGCGTGCGTGTGTGTGTGTGTGTGTGTGTGTGTGTGTGTGTGCGTGCGTGTGTGTGTGCGTGCGTGCGTGCGTGTGTGTGCGAAGTCCTTTATAATCCCTGATCTCAAAGTCGTCTGCTATACTAGTGAGCCCCTGGCTGAATATTATTCTCGTACTGTGTGTCCCCAAGTTTTGTTTTATACCTGGTATAATCATTAATTAATTATAGTTGTAGTGTAATTAATTAATACGTTTTCCCATACTTAACTTTTTACAAAATAATATATATATTCCTCCATGTAGCACTCCACTACATTTTTATTGAGAGAAAACAAACCGGAAGGAAAAAAGGGACAAGAGTACAAAGAGAAAAGGGGGAAAAACAAAGCAAGAGACAAAGAAAAAAAACAAAGCTTTTTTCATATTACAGGTTACATTCATTGAATTCCTCATACATTGTCAACAGGCTGGATGAAGAGATCCCACTTTTTTATAAAACTTATCCTCTTGTAGTCTTAAGTATGACTATGAATACAATTCCCCTGTAATGTCCATCCAATGTTCTGTCGACGTTGGTGGGTCCTGTTGGTACCAGCGTCGTGGGATCGCTTTCTTACTTGTTGCTTAAGAGGATTCAATATTTATCATGTATTAGAAACTCTTCAGGGACATTTCCTAACGATGAAAACAAAAGGAACAAGTCTGTATCTTAAATATTTATCATGTATTACAGTAGAAACTCTTCAGGGACATTTCCTAACAATAAAAACAAAAGGAACAAGTCTGTATCTTAAAACACCAGAATTCACTTAAATGGTCTCCATGGTATAGAGTGGATAATCCCGCCAGTATTTCTGAATTTTAGTCCAGAATATATTATTATTTATAATATTATTACGTGAGTCAGCTCTGACTCTCGACCTGCGTAATAATAAGTGGTCTGCTCCGCATTAGACCACTCTTGTCTGTTGTTGCCATTGTTGTCGCCGTCATCATTTAAAGACCAGCTGCAATGATTATGGCGCCCATAGTGTGACATTATCTGCTACTAGTAGTAGTGAAACAGGCTGTGTGCTTCTCACAGCGGTGATAAAAGACAGTGCTCTGTGACATGGCCTTGTGCATCCAAGACCACGTTCCATCATTTACCCTCTTAACCTAGAATAAAGATAAAGGAGTTAGGAGAGGACATGGTCATGTTACAATGACAACAATTTGAAGTAAGTGTGGCCTTTCATGGAGCACTTTTGACAAAATGTTGAGTGACGTGGATTATCCTTAACAATGGTGTTTTTTTTGCACAGGGCCTCATGGGTCTGAAGTTCTGAACTGAAGTGCCCCTGTTGGCAGATAACTCTTCGTTGGGCCCTCACTGACCACTCGTTGACATTTTATTAATTTATTAATAATAGACTTTTATTCTAACCCCGTAATTGAACTTGCGTGGTTTATTCATTGTACGTATGTCAGCCGTCTCTTGACAAAGGAATACAATCTTGGACCCCACACAGCTGTTAAAACCTCAATCATGGCCTTGATCTCTTTCTGCTGTAATGGTTTTAAATCAAAACATTTTATTTGGAAAGAAAATGTCAAGGAGTTGTTTGGACAAGGGAGGCTTGGATTACGCCCCTCACTGTGAGTAGTACTCGCAACGACGCTATATCAGTCGCTTCAGCTGGCGAAACCGTGCGAAGCTGGTGCCTCTCAGAAAATGGTGTGATCTGAACGAAGAAATGTGTTCTTTAGCAGACGATCAATTTAGCAATGTGTGGTCTTTTTGCAGCATTAGGCTGCGTACTCTCTGATTAGTACTATTTATGCACTTGTACAGTACTGTACATGTACCGGTATTTGTATATCCGTAGTGTGTCTTTTATTTATTATGTGTGTGTGTGTGTGTGTGTCTGCAGAAGCCTTTCTGAACCGCTGATGACATACAGTCTACACAGAGACCTCATACTAGCTGCAAGTAAGTCACACATTTTAGGGTATTCTTATGAATCTGATCATGATGTGGTTTTACGAGTGTTTTGCGTGAAGAAGATAGCAAATGAGCATGTACAGTATATGTGTACCGGTAATTGGCTTTAGTTAGTTGGTTACGGTAGTTTAGTTTAATTTATTGTCCACGTGTGGAAATTTGTCTTCGGTCTCAACAGTAAAAAACAAACGGTTACAACAACAGCAAGTCAGTAGTCAACTGCTAATATATTGTGTATATATATATATTGGTGTCAGTGAGGCAACAATCCATGTTTCGCTTGTATTTTTTGAGTGTTTTTGTTTGACTATCTGTCCTCATTGGCAGTTCAGATGCTGTAGTACACTGCTGTGAAGTGTTTTGCCAGGTAGATGAACTCTGCCTGGCAGAATGACAGATTGCCACGAGGCATTTTAAATGTGGTGAAAGGCCTCTCTGTAACCCAACTCTTTTAGCCTGGCAAAAATGATAGTTTCCCCAAAATGAATTTTTGATTTTGATGCCAGGTGTGAAAGGGGTCTCTGTATAACATCTGTGCTCATTTGGATATAAACACATTTCGGGGTCAAAAATGAGTTTGACATTCGGAGGATTAGAAAAACAATAAAAAAAACAAATCTCTATAATGACATGCCCAGAATAAGGGTGCCAGGTTGAGCGTGTTTAATCCATTCAGGGCGGGAACCCCTTTTGGTGTTATAGCATTATGCTATGCTTTAGCTATTGAAAAATAGCAGATCTACAAGCTCGTAGCGCGCCACCGAGTGGCGCGATACGAGCTTGTAGGTCTGCTATTTTAGAAAAATCGAAGAACGACTGACATATAGAAACATAGCTTTTTCAGAAAACTGTCAGGATGTAGAAGACGTTTTTAGAATCTGATCTCAGGTCAATAAGTCTGTCTGTGGGCTTCATAAATATTTAACTAATGACAGGTATTAACTACATGGATGATTTCATCCATTGGTACACAGGATATTTCCTGAAAAGTAATAGTTTTGGACATTGCCTGACATCTTTTCATTCATTCATCTTTTTAAGCAGATGGTGGCTACTAGCTACAACTGCTTGGGCATGTTATTCTCAATACATACTGATTCGCTTTTCTTTGTCATCTTATGGTGTGCGTTTGTTTTTCGTTGTTTTTCTTTCTCCGATCATATTGTGTGGGTGTGCACAACTTAATATGGTGGTTGGTTGGACATCCTGATTCCTATGGTTATATAAAATGACCATATCATTCTGTCTGTTGCTCCATGCTAATCCTACGGCATGTGTTTTTTTATTAGGAAATTGGATAACTAGATTCCTGACAAGTTCCAATTAAAGGCAGAAGACTTATTATGTGTCTGTCTGGCATGCATGACACATACAGTAGTCATTGATTTTGACAACCATCTTTTGAACATGATTTAACGACATTAAGTCACTAATGTTACTTAAGCAAAGACAGGCCTATGCCATAGTTGCTTTATTCTGCACCATGTTTCCAAAACGTGCATTACATCTCTATTATGTACTGTACATGTTGTACGTACAGTATACAGCATACCAATGCCAATATTGTGATGCTATCCATTGCCGTAGATCTACGTCAATTAATAAATACTATGCTTAGCGCCATTGCCGTACGTAGATCAACGGCATTTGGTCTTTTATAGTGATTGATCAAGTCGTAATGCTACTCACTTTTAGCATTGGGTTGCTAGCTGATGTCAACAAGACTGGAGCGCGGCATCTTGAATTTCTCGTGCACCCCCGCACCCATTCTATCTTGTTTCTTTCAATCGGTCAAATTCCTTGTCCCAGATGGCATTTCTGGTCAAAACGAGGTTTCTTTTTTCCACGGCCCAGATCCTCACCATCAGGCTTTCTCTGCTCTCATCGCAGCACCACACACACTAGTGAATTATATCAAAGTTATTAATAAATCCTGGCGGGTAGAGGGTTAACCCATTTTGACCTGAGATCAGATTCTAAAAATGTCTTCACTACATCCTGACAGTTTTCTCAATAAAGCTATGTTTCTATGTCAGTCGTTCTTTGATTTTTCAAAAATAGCAGACCTACAAGCTCGTAGCGCGCCACTCGGTGGCGCGCTACGTGCTTGTAGATCTGCTATTTTTCAATAGCTAAAGCCTAACATAATGCTAAATGGGTTAATGCAGAGAAGGTTTCTAAAGCATGAGAATAATGAAAAACTTGCTTATGTTGAATAATCTTGTGTTTTGTTTGTATCTAAAGAGTCAGATAATCTGGACTATCGACTAAGTGAGATTCACTCATTAACCTACAAGCTACCGGAGAAGAACCAGGAGATGCTAGACATGCTGATTAAGCACTTGGTCAGGTAGGAGATGAGAGTCTTTTTGATTTCATTCATCTGAGGTGGCTCTGAACCCTAGACTGATCCACGATATATACTGTAGACCTATTTGATTGTTTTAATGTTTATGGTCATGTAAAATATTTTTCCTCTTCTATCTCTTTGTTTTCCTTGAATTTTTTTTTTTACAAATCAATACTTTTTATTGTTAATCATCTTTTTCCGTCTCCGGAAAGATATAATACATCTTCTTAAATCAGACATGTGTCCGAAAGCAAGAAATATTGCCTGCAAGCCAGCCGTTCACAGATTAATTTGGTTTCATGAATGCGTTTCAAGCTCTCTATTCATATTTATTTTGTGGTTTATGAATTCATTCATGAAGTCATTTTGTTTTATTGGCATTTGCGTGTCACATTTCATACAGCTTGATATATTCCTCAACAGCGTTTGCAGCCACAGCCAAGAGAACTTCATGACTCCGTCCAACATGGGAGTGATCTTTGGACCAACCCTGATGAGAGCAAAGGAGGAAACCGTGGCAGCCATGTTGGATATTAAGTTTCAGAATATAGTCGTTGAGATTCTGATTGAGGACAGCAGAAAGGTACATGTGACAAAGGCCTCGCCATTCAGTACTATTCAATATCCAAATACTTTAAAATACACAATAGAGGCGTCTTGTAATGTCATTCCTGTCGAATGTCTTTGTTTTCATGTTCTGCGTGTGGACCCCCAGGAAGATTAACCGTTGCTTTGCACCAGCTAATGGAGGGATCCTAATAAAACTCCCTCAATTTACGTCCTAGAACTATTCTTAGCAGTATAATTTTAACACCATAGATTTCACTGTGTAGTTTACGAGTTGTAGACGTTGTTAAAAGTTCCCTGCTGCGGTTGACACAGGGCAGAGTGAACGCAAACACGGGGCAAATTAAATATGCAAGAATGATACAACTCCCACCCACCCAATCACGTAGTCTACCGAAGTAGAGATGTGAATGCGACCTGAGTGAACTTAAAGGACCACTTCACCACTTTTCAACCTATCTTCATATAATAGGGCCTCACTAATATTCTTGAAAAAATGGCGCTATTGTTTTCTACCCGGTCTGTGTCTCATAGGAGGGCTGTGGGCAGTTCAGATCGATGGGGAATACAAGCTAATACAAACTGCAGGCTTTCTAGCCCTGAAAAGTTGCAATGCGAAAATGGAAGCCATCGTTTTCACGATAATGAAAATCTTAACATTTTTGTAAAAAAAAAAATCTGCCTAATGATGATGTCACTGGAAGACGGTTTCTAAACTGCCCACAGCCCTCCTATGAGACACAGACTGAGTAGAGAAAAATTGTGCCATTTTATCATGATTATTAGTGAGGACCTATTATATGAAGATAGGTTGAAAAGTCCTTTAAAACAAGGGCATTTTTCGGACTTAACTCTGGTTACGCATTGGATGCAAATCATTCCAGTTGATAATCGCAAAACATTCCTAGTCGTACACCAACTCATACCGTCGGTAACCAAATTACTTTGAATCTACACTTATACTCCCCAGACGTTTCATTGGTTTAACTGAGCTCAGATTTCCATGTGAGGATGTTTATGTTTATTTTTATATATATTTAATAATTATGTCATTGGTGTGATTTAAAGATCTTCAGTGGAAGGCCAGAGGACAGCGCCGCCCCGCCCATTCCTCCTCCCAGGATCACGCCGAGGAAGCGACAGCCAATCACCATCTCCAAGAGGCCGCCCCGCGTCTACCAACCTCTTAATTATGACCAGCTGCAGAACACAGAGAGTAATTATTAATAGGCCTCTTTGTGGCATCATCATCATCATCATCATCATCCTCATTAGCAATCTTTCTATTACGAACTGAGGGAAAAAAATGGTTTATGCCTTGGGACCTGAGGTTCGATTCTACAAATGCCTTCTAACCGTTTTTCAGGAAAAAACCCATGACAGACGTATAGAAACCCATTTCTATGTCTGTCAATCTCAAACATTTTCACGTCAAGGACCCAAAGATTATTATGTAATTGGCCACCGACCCCCATCTGGAAATATGTTGTTTCAGGGACAAAAAGCAAAGAAGCAAAGATTTGAGTTAATATATATTCAAATATTTGCGCAACATTTTCACTATTTAAAAAGAAAAAAAAGCAGATCTACAAGCTATGAGCTTGTCGATTTTTCAATAGCTAACAGTATAACATAACGCTTCTAAAAACACCAAAAGGGGTTCCCGTCTTGAATGGGTTAGACTAATACACCTTAAATTCATATATTTCTAAATGGTTTTCACTGGAGACTTGTGTCAAATCAAATGAAATAACATGCTTTGCATCCCAAACAATAGACTAATACAGTAGTAGATGCTGTCTAACCTAACCACCCCCTAATGCGCCAAAAAATACTGTACATGTCGTAGTCGATCAGCCATTTGTTTCTTTTGAACCCTCTCGTCAAAAGTTAAACGAGGAACACCTGCAACATGTCCTCCCTGTATTGTGTGGTATTTCATTTATTGCTCTCAAGTTATCGCTCGGGAGTTGCCAAATAAACCCAGCCTCTGTATCAAACTGCCTGCCTGGAATTCACCCTAATCTTTTAAATCGTCAGACTTATACAGTCTCTCCCCAACATTAGAAATGCATTGTTTTAAACTCCTCATGGTTTGCCTGGTCGTCTCCCACAGACGGGCAAAACGACAGCTCTCCATACAGCCACAGACCACAGGTGGTGCCGGACGGGGACGGGACCCCCACCAGCCCCGTGCCGCTCCAGCGGACTAAACCCGCGCTTCCGAGAGACCCTCCTCCTCCGAGGCACGCTCTGCTGCCCCGGGCAGCGGCTCGTCACTCCGACTCTGACATTGGCAAGCTGTTCTCTAAGATGGACGACGCGAGTCAGAGGCTGGATACCGTTTCGGCCACAAACGGGGGGTCGTCTGGAGGAGGAGTCACTGTGAGCCGAGCTCTCTCCTTCCCGGGCAGGAGACCACCTCTCCCTGCTGCAGCTGCAGCTGCCATTAGAGAAGGTATTGCATTTCCTCTAAAAATGGTTGGGGAAGAAGAACACCGCACATGAATCCGTCAGCCATTACCTTTTTAGGCCCATTCCAAAAAAAATGCCTTCTAGATCCGTAGTTCTCAAACTTTTAGAGATAAAAAAGATGTTCGAAGTAGCAGATGTACAAGCTTCACAGCGTGACCGTGCTGTGAGTTTGTATATCTGCTATTTTTTAATAGCCAACACTAAAATCTAAAATGTTTTAGTGGGTTAAATGTAGCTCCATTGAAATATTGCTTTATGACCAATACTTTGGCAAGCCGTCTTCCTCATGGCACCGATAACCTGAAGCTGTCTTCAGGAGGTAAACGGTATGATCATAGGTAATTAAAATAATTTTTCATGGAGCTACACGGAGTGTGCTGTATTCTTCTACCAGCAACTCATAAAGATTGTGGTGTGCGTCGTTCACCCACAACATGCTTATTAAATTCCCTCTGCAATTTTAAGATAAAGTAACTACCCACTTACTAGCAATGCTACCGATACAGTACAGTCTTTGCACCCAATATTGTCACTCCTGCCTTGCAAGTCAACATCCACAACGCACACAGAAATATACTATAGAGTGCACTGTAGCTTATTTTTATAAGAATGTAAGAATGCTACATTGAGGAACAGTTTTTCCCAAAAAAAACAACACATTATATCACAAACGTTCCTGACCTGTTGGAGACCTGTGCTCAGAGGAGCACTTATTCTGGTTTATATATTATAAACTATTTTTCTTTTTAAAGGTATACCAGTTGACTAGCAGAGGTGTTGGCTAGTTGTGACTTGTGTTGTGACAGCAGCATAGTACCTCGTTTCATATTTTATTGGTACTAAAAAGCTAAATGTCTGATTCTCGTGGCAGTGGGCTGGTACTTTTTACTACCACTATCAAGGTACGTTCTGGGTGTAGCAGACGGTGGTATAAGGCCCCTACATGCTCCAAATAGAAAATGACGTCAATGAGCAGTGGTGAGGCGGTCACCTCCACACACACACAGTTGTTTTGTTCACTCACCCACCCCACCCCACCGTTACCAGAGCAGTGGTGAGGCGGTCACCTCCACACACACACACACACACACACAGTTGTTTTCTTCACTCACCCACCCCACCGTTACCAGAGCAGTGGTGAGGTGGTCACCTCCACACACACACACACACAGTTGTTTTCTTCACTCACCCACCCCACCCCACCGTTACCAGAGCAGTGGTGAGGTGGTCACCTCCACACACACACACACAGTTGTTTTCTTCACTCACCCCACCCCACCCCACCGTTACCAGAGCTGGAGGCAGTGTCAACCCTCCAAGGAGCATTAAGAACCTTTAGGTGGATATGTGTCAGGAAGAATGTTTTGCTACATAGGGTCCCTACATGCTCCAAATTAAGAACCTTTAGGTGGATATGTGTCAGGAAGAATGTTTTGCTACATAGGGTCCCTACATGCTCCAAATTAAGAACCTTTAGGTGGATATGTGTCAGGAAGAATGTTTTGCTACATGCTCCACATTAAGCCATCCAAGTGAAAACTACAAGCGAGTGTAATTTTCAATATCCACAACAGCGGAACTCGCCGTTGGGTGTCAATTCAACCCAAGATAAGATATGCATCTGTAGTGAGCTATGTACACTTTCATATCTATGCGGATGCTGGAAAAGAATAGACGATTAATCGGACCCGAAATCAAGAAAATCTATTGGAAAGGCAATATTGTCATCCATACAGGACAGGGCTATAGGCCTACCAAAGTGTGCCTGGGTTGTGTCTGTAGCTGCATGTTTGGAGGATTTAGCAGGTGTTGGGAATTGACCTAATCAAGCCTAGGCTGGCGTTGGCGTTGCTATGGTGATCAATTGGCTCAACCTGAGGGGGTTCCAGGTGGTCCTCATCCAAAAGATAAGAGTTAGTAACAAAATGGACCCATATTAACTCTCAAGAGTTAAGATTATTGTTAATCATCTACGTCAGGGGTTCCCAAACTTGTTTGGCTTAGGTACCCCTTGGGGGGAAGAATATATTATTTGTAGGGTTCATTAAAAAAAAGGATCGTAAAAAAAATAAAGAAAAAAAAAACACATTTACACATCCCTAATAGACGGTGCCTAATTTGAAGGGCTTTGGGGTTACTCTACTTAATTTCCCCCTTGTGCTCCCCCTACCACCATGAAGCCTGCTGTGGAATCTGGGTCTCCCACATGGGAAACTATGAGGGGAATCTCCACTCCATCAAGGGAGATATTAAGCCAAATTCCCAACAAGCAGTGTCCACACTATAGTTGCAATAACAATGCAACAAAGTAGGCGTGCACGCGGTTATGAGTGACAGCATGTCGCCGTGTGTCAACATGCGTGTCTGCTAACCGAGGTGAAGAAACGGACTATGGAAGTAACACATTTAGTTTTTCTCTCTTTGCTTCTGGGGGGGTCCCTGGAACGAACTGTTTTCATATGTAGGCCTGTGGCCAAATCTAACTATAATTCACTCAATGTCTGAATGAATGTCTGAAACACTGCCGTAGCTCCTCACTGGCTGCACCAATCGCTCCGACTTTTCACACAGGCATTGGCCATAATATTACGGAGGTCTTAACGAAGCCTTTCTTTTTTTTTCAATTTAACAAATTATTGATTAATAGTCATTTTCTCTGGAAAAACCGTCGGAGCTACAGTTGCAACACTTGGAGGGGAGGTTAATAATAATTATTAAAATTAATGTAATAAATTATTACATCAGTCGACCTCATGGTGGCGCTGTAACAGCCCCACTTTGCATTTCTTGACATTGTAATTGGCTAGCTAAATCAGTGTCTGTGCCATCCTGCCAACCAAGCATCGAGCCAACCACACTTGGCAATTTCCCCATAGGGGGCGCCGTAAATGCGGAAAATTTCTAACCTTTTTGTTTATTGAAAAAACATGCTTTTGGGGGGATAAATCCCCTCCTAATTACTTACACATGATCACAGGCGTGACTTGACATTGTAATTGGCTAGCTAAATCAGTGGGAGGGGCATTACATTTCCCAAGGCGTCTGAACATGGAGCCAAGCACCTTTCCTGTACTACTTGCGGGTCCATGTGTTTGGTTATACATACCTACAGTCATGAGTCCGAGACCCTAACCCAGAACCCTAAGCAGCACAGGGACGGAACGGTGATATTTGTGTCATGGGTGATTTCAAACCCGCAGCAGGTGTTACTTTCAACTTGCGGCGCATGTCGGGAGCGACTGTGTGACTGTACAGGACGGGCAAATATGGTGCATTAACCATTCAACACTCAAAACAACTGGCCAGTGCAATAAACAATACAAAAAAGCATTAGAACAAGTGCCCAAGACAAGATGTCTGCATACGTAGTATACATGTCTTGGTCAATCGCTATAGCTTTTATCACTAGAAAAGGTTTAGATTGGTTTATTTTTTACAGTATCCACAATAAGACATTGCAGTATTTATTTTTGCAAAGAAGGGGTGCAGGAAGAGAAGTGTTAGGGGGTGAGGTGGAGCCTGAACAGGTGAGTCTTCAGACTTCAAAAAGAAAAAGTGGGAGTGATTTGAGAGTGTGTTTGCAGTTCTGCAATGGGAAATATATTCTAGAAGTGTGGCATGTACAATCAATCTGTTCATAAAAGCCTGGGTACCGAGGCTAAAGTAGCTGTGACGTCAGGCAACGTAGATTTGACAGTCTTCTACAAAGCAAGGCTTCCTATTCACCGATGCTCTTGTCTTACAGGAGACGGCGAGGGTCCAAACAAAACGAGGACTAACGCCATCTGCAGACCCCCAGTCAGACCCCCTGAACCCCCGGCTCGATATACTACACCACCGCAAAAGAGTCTAAGCACAGCCAACAGTGAAAGCAACGCAGCATCCTAGTAAGTAGACTTGATGCCAATATTAATTTAGTCATCAGGTCTTTGAATTCATCCAATACACAAGGCCCATAGGGGATTTCAGCACGCCTATGTTAATGCTATACAGTTATAAAAGTGCTTGTGTCACACAGAATTGATCCCAGCTATTGCGATGCAATTTGATGGATTTTTTTGGATTATATAAAACATAGTTTTATGATTCGAATTCAACACAAAATAAAAGCTAAACAAGGTCACGACACGTCACAGCGCATTGTGAGCTTCCACATCGGCTATTAATGCAACGCTTGCGTGACATTATAATACACGATAGATACCCCGAAACGTTTATTTTTCTTTTTACTCTGCGATAATAAAATATAATAAAATATAATATAATATAATATAATATAATAATAAAATATTGGCACTTTGGCTACCAGTGTGCGTGTGTGTGGCCACCTTCTCGCCTCTTGAAGACCCACCATTTAGTTTCTTTCTCCCGTGGACAGGCACCGCTACGATAACTTTGGTGTGTGTGTGTGTGTGTGTGTAGTATTCTCGTGCATCGTTGAATTTGGCAGGTGTTGCGGGCGGAACAGAAAACTATAAAAGAACCCACAAAAACGGTCACACACTGGTTTTTTCCAGTTCAAACGGCTTTCATTTCACCCACAAAGTGCCTAGAGACATTCCGAGCTTGCGCTCTTCATCGGACTGAGGTGAAAATGAGAGACAGATACCCTCTTTTACCCTCTTTGGGTCATTTTATCGTCTTCTCAGGCTTTTGTGAACACCCTGGACAGTTTCTAAGTTGCTTGACTCAGTTTAAGATATGCCGGTCCACGGGGGAATAAACTGACTCAATGAATTTAACGTGGTTAAAATGTAGTTTGAGGTTGCAATGGGTTTGTATAGGAAGGGGGCGGGGCAGCCACGTTGAATACTGAAATACTAGTACTGTATACTAAATACTGAAACAAGCAACTTAGAAACTGTCCGTCCGGTGTGTTCACAAAAGCCTGAGTAGACGATAAGTCTACTCGGGCTATAAGGATAAGAGATTTCAAGTGAAATATACCTCAGAGAAAAGAGGTTCTGTGAAAACAGATGGATGTTAACGATCATGTGACATTGTGAATAAACAAAACCTTGAGGTCCGGATGCGAGAAATGGTAAAGTGTGTGTGTGTGTGTGTGTGTGTGTGTGTGTGTGTGTGTGTGTGTGTGTGTGTGTGTGTGTGTGTGTGTGACTGTGTGTGTGTGTGACTGTGTGTGTGTGTGTGTGTGTGTGTGTGTGTGTGTGTGTGTGACTGTGTGTGTGTGGCCATTTATGAATGAATGTGATGTGGAACCCTTTACAAGAAACCGTTCAAATCTAAGTTAAAAAACAATACTCAACAAACAATGCCAGTAGCCAATACTCCCATCAGGCTGGCAAGACATTATAAAGTGTGAAGCAATAAGGAGGTGCCCCTCTTATTCTGCTATGTGAGAACAACAGTATAGCATGGACACAGAATAACATGGGAACCAGAGTAAACAGAAGAACCGCTTCAGTTCTTATTCTGCTATGTGAGAACAACAGTATAGCATGGACACAGAATAACATGGGAACCAGAGTAAACAGAAGAACCGCTTCAGTTCTTATTCTGCTATGTGAGAACAACAGTATAGCATGGACACAGAATAACATGGGAACCAGAGTAAACAGAAGAACCGCTTCAGTTCTTATTCTGCTATGTGAGAACAACAGTATAGCATGGACACAGAATAACATGGGAACCAGAGTAAACAGAAGAACCGCTTCAGTTCTTATTCTGCTATGTGAGAACAACAGTATAGCATGGACACAGAATAACATGGGAACCAGAGTAAACAGAAGAACCGCTTCAGTTCTTATTCTGCTATGTGAGAACAACAGTATAGCATGGACACAGAATAACATGGGAACCAGAGTAAACAGAAGAACCGCTTCAGTTCTTTTTGCTTTTTAGTCCATGAGCCAGAGCTCCAAAATTGGTGGGCAAACTATACTATACCCTGTATTAAATTGTTTATAGGATCAATACAAGTAAATTAATACATGATAACCCTTCCACAGTAGTAGCTTTTTCATATTTTCGATTATTTTGCATATTTTCCTACATAATGCCTCATTTGCATATTTAAAAATGTAAAATTTGTAATACAATAAATCGTTGTCTTCTCAATTGGGGAAGTTTCATGGTGATAAACAATCTAATATAGGTATGGTTTTGCCTATACTCAATTCATAATTAACGTTTCAATTTTGGAGATCTGGCTCATGGACTAAGAACCAAAAAGAACTGAACCGGTTCCAACCGGTGGAAAAGGGGCCAAAGTGCTGGAACGGGTCTTTTGCCACCTGGATCTCAAACTATCTGTCGATGGACACGATGCAGAAAGTGTGTGTTATCTCTTGCCATTTAATGAAATGAGCGTGTGTCGTCGACAACCACAGCAGAGCAGAGGTTCTACTGTATGTCATGGCCGTTCACAGCAGAGCATAGGTTCTACTGTATGTCATGGCCGTTCTTGTGTACTGTATGTGCAGGAAAAACGCCATACCGCCACAGTGTTTATAGTTTGGTTTAGTTTTCTGCCTTTGCTTTAAAGGACGACTTCACTTTCAACCTGTCTTCATATAATTGGTCCTCACTCCTCACTTAATGTTCATGATAAAATAGCAACATTTCCAGTGACCTCATCAATGGGTAATCCAAGCTAATAGAAACTGACAGGCTTTCTATTCCTGAAAAAGTTACAATTTTATAACGGAAGCCATTGTTCTGGTGATAATACAAGTCTAATTATATCTCATTTAAAAACGATGGAAATTACAGCAACATTACCCTATATCCACATTGCAGTGATCATTGATTTTTATTTCTCTATAGCGTTGCTTCCAAAACCAAGTTCTTTGAGAATGCCTCCAAGCAAGTCGGCAGGTATGTGAGAATCTGTTCCTTCCAGTATATCAGTTTGGCATTCTTTCTTTGTTTCCTTAGTTAAGTTATGGTAATTGTACAGTACAGGCACACTTTGACAGGACATTATTGACGTACTGTATATAGTGTCCAGGTGTGTATACAGTCCAGGTGTTTTACACTAATTAAAAATACTTTGACTGGCACACTTTGTTGCATATATGCGTTTTCCACTCACTATAAATATCTCCGTTATAACTGCATTATTGTATTGTAGATGTGTTTTACACGATTGTAGTGTCCAGTGGGAAAAGTATTACTATAGTTTTACATTTGTGTCTCATCTCAGAGTCTGTACAGTTGCCATGAAACAAATGATAACGTACAGTACTATACTACTATTCCTGAATAAAGTGCCTGGTGCTGGGGGACTGGTGCAATGTACAGGGCCTGACCTGGTGAGAGCAGGAGTGGACCTGGTGAGACGTAAGGAGGGGCCCGGACAGGAGTCAACCCACAGAGCCTATAGTCCTTCCTCCACGCGGCCAGAATGGTACCTCCCAGTCCCGGCAGAGTAGTTCAGGAGGAACGGATTGTGGGGCCCTGGTTTTTCCCTAATGGGACTGACCGAGGGTAGCTACTGGGACGCAAGTCGGGACTTGATCACCCCGGTTGGGTCACCTGAGTGAGGGGTATATGATGTTGGGTGATGACCTTGGGGGTACATCACTGAGGATACGTCCCAGGTGCATCCATGCGGTGTATTTTTGTCGTACTGTGCATATTTATATATGAATGTAAGTCAGTTTTTATTTGTATAGCACATTTCAGCAGCACGGCAATTCAATGTGCTTTACACAAAACGACAAGCAAAGGACACAATTATACAATAAAAAGAAAAACTAAAAACTAAAAGAAAGGGTTGATTTTATCACACGAGAGATTTGATTTGTAGTTTTCTTTTCTTTGTTTCTTTTGAACATGGAAGCTTGGAACAATGAACAGTCTCCACAGTAGAATTATAAAAATAAGGCTGATGATGGAATTGAACCCAGGCGGTTGTGAAAGGCTCGTTCTGGAATGAGGGATATTTGCAATTGGCTGTCAGACCTCCATCCCGTGTTCCAATTGGCTGTCAGACCTCCATCCCGTGCCAGGGAAGAAATTGGATCAATGCGTTTTCTTTTTATTTCATTTTGTCTTTTTGTCAGGTTTATATGATTAACCCCATGCATACCGTATGAAGTAAAAAATGGTGTTGCTTTGGATCAAAGCTTGGGTTCCAAATGTATTTATTTTATTTATTGCACAGACACTGAAACGTAAATAAAGTTGGATCCATTTAGAATGTTTTCTATTGTCTACAAGTGTGAAAATGGCATATTAATAATGTCCGGAAAACGTATACTTTAGGTCTGCAAGTGAGGGGAGGTGAAAACTAGATAATTGGCTATGCATATTTGCATAACGTTCTCTTAAGCATTCAGATAACAGTACCAACAAACTAGAAATATGAGTAGCAAAAGCTATGGTTAGTCCACATTAAGCTACAGTAGGTATTTGGGCCAACACCCTTGATAAAAGACCAAATATACAGTACACGCTGTCCATGTACGTTATTAGAATATGCATCTTAAGATACTGGAGGCTAATTTAGACTTCCTCGGAACTATACTGTGTTGCTTGAACGACAGAAAACGTGTCGGTGTGACTTGGAGACACAATGTTTGTCGAGCGACATAATGGTTGAGTGATGATTTGAATCAGCCTCGGCAGGGGAGCGGAGAGCTGCAGCTCATGTTCATAATGTCATTATTATTGATAACTTAAACCCATTCAGGCCTGACCTCAAAATTAAAAAAAAAAAAAATCTTCTAAATCCTCCAGTTTTCTGAAATAAATATTTTCACGATTTTTCGAAAAATAGCAGACCCACAAGCTCGTAGGGCGCCACTCGGTGGCGCGCTACGAGCTTGTAGGTCTGCTATTTTTCAATAGCTAAATTATAACGTAATGTTTTTACCTGCTCAAAATGGATTCAATTCTGCATGAATGGTGATATTAACCCATTTCGACCGAGACCGATTCTACAAAATGTCTTCTCTCAAAATCGTGACGGTTTTCTGAAAAAAACCCTATATGTTTCCGTCAGTGGTTCTCAAACTATTTCATGTCAAGGACCCCCAGAATGATTTGTAATTGGCCGCTGACCCCCTCCCCCCCCCATCTGAAAATATGTAGTGCCAGGGACCCTCCAGAAGCAAAGATTTGAGTTAAAAAAAAAAAAAATATATATATTAAAATATTTGCGCCACATTTTCACGATATTTTTCAAAAATAGCAGACCTACAATAACAGATCTACAAGCTCAGAGCTTGTAGATCTGCTGTTTTTAAATAGCTAAAAGCATAACATAATGCTTTAAAACACCAAAAGGGGTTCCCGGCCCAAAATGGGTTAAATACTGCATGATCGTCATGGTTACAAGTCCATTTAGCTCCGTTCCCTCGAGAGGAACTGATCCAACGTTAAGTGATTCAATCACATCCACTCCCAAGATCGTTTTCAGTTTGTTGGGTCACACGATTCCAGAGCAGGGGAAAGCATTGCAGGCAGTCTCTACAGCTGTAGAAAAACCACATCCGACCTCAATTCTGTTTTCTTGGCGGGATAGTTACGGTAGTAGGCACACCCAGACAGCTTGGTGGCGTACACAGTACATAGGCAAGGGATCGTATAAAAAGGGATTTAACTATGGCACGCAAATAAAGTTAGATTTATTGATGTGGTCAAGTTTTTGTCAAATAATCAGTCAGAATCAGGGCCGGTGTATCGTAGTCAAAGCAAGATGATACTCATGGGGAGACAGGGTGGCAATATTTCTCTATAGTCTACAGTATCTTCTTTCAATTGACCCTCATGCCACGTCTACACTTAACCCATTCTGAACGGGAACCCATTTTGGTGTTGGCATCATGTCGTGCTTTAGCTATTGAAAAATAGCAGATCTACAAGCTCATAGCGGAGCTTGTAGGTCTGCTATTTTTGAAAAATCGAAGAACGACGGACATTTTTAGAATCTGATCTCAGGTCAGAATGGGTTCATCAGACCAGTGTGTGTGTGAACAGTGTGGAAACCTCGTATGAATCTGATCTCGGGTCAGAATGGGTTAACACACCACAAAAGTTCTAAAACGTGCTATACTGAGGCGCCGTTTGAAGTGTCGCTCAAACCACACTACTGTACATAGATGAAATGGGTAGGAGTAAAATGGCACATGGGAACTATACCGAGAATGAGTTTTCCTTCCTTTTACAGAACAGAGCAGGAATTGTGCAGGGGAGAGAGAAGGGAAATAGTGAAACCAAAACATGATTGACACTTGCGTCAGAGACACTGGAATGCTGAAAAGAGTCGAGACCAGCTGAACTTGATTTGTAGTTCATCGTCCCAGTGATATAATCCCACACTAGCGACAAGTATCATTTTGTGGCTTAATGTCGCTGGGGTTCCATTGGAAATGTCTTATTAGCATTGCATTGAAAACATGAAGAATTCAAGTATCATTTTGTGGCTTAATGTCGCTGGGGTTCCATTGGAAATGTCTTATTAGCATTGCATTGAAAACATGAAGAATTCAAGTATCATTTTGTGGCTTAATGTCGCTGGGGTTCCATTGGAAATGTCTTATTCGCATTGCATTGAAAACATGAAGAATTCCCGCCGCATGCTTACTGTGGTGGTGGGGCTATATGGCACCAGAATTGCCTTCAAGGCAATTCAGTTGCCATATCGGTACATCTATCAATTGATCAATATTTTTGTCCTAGGCCCCAGCTGGGTGTGATTTGTAGAACTTTGCAATGCATTGGGTAATTTCTCAACGTTGCACTTAAATGACCAGGGAACAGTAAATATTTAGAGTAGACCCATTGTATAATACTACATACAATGTTTTTGTTTAGCGTCACCGTGATAGACTCTGGATTGATATCCTTTGCCAGTTCCACAGAGCAAATTATCCTCATTTCAACCTTCAACAACTGGACCTCACTCCCAACTCGCGCCAATCCTGCAACCGCTCGTGATTCCGACGGTGCGTTAGTTCCGATACCGTTGGCTTCACGTGCGGCGAGGTTTAGGGACGGGGTTTAGGACCCCTCCTCCTTCGCTACTTAATTTGTTTCCCCATTTTGAAATGTTCAAATCTTTTAACAGTCTTAACTGTTTTTGATTAACCATCACCATTTTGACCAGTTAATATCTGTTAATGAAGCTGTTTTGTTTTGTAAAGTGACTTTGGGTATCTTGAGATTCTTGACAACTGAAGTGAAGTGCTACATAAAATGTCATGTATTTGTTTATTATTACTATTATTAACCCATTCTGAACGGGAGCCCATTTTGGTGTTGGCGTCATGTTATGCTTTAGCTGTTGAAAAATAGCAGATCTACAAGCTCATAGCGCGCCACCAAGTGGCGCGCTACGAGCTTGTAGGTCTGCTATTTTTGAAAAATCGAAGAACGACTGACATTTTTAGAATCTGATCTCAGGTCAGAATGGGGTTAATCAGACCAGTGTGTGTCCAGTGGAAACCTCGTATGAATCTGATCTCAGGTCAGAATGGGTTAAGGCCTGCAGCCACTATAGTATACGCACCCTTTTTAAATTGTTTTCTTTTTGCTTTCAGTTCATCAGCCTGCACTTCACCATCTGCAACGTCGAATGTAAAAAAAGAGGTAATTTACAGTTATATTTACACTTTTTTTAATGTAGCCCTTTGTCCATTTAAAGACATGATCCCACTGTACTACCATGTATTTTTGTGTTTTATCTCAGAATGCAAGTTTCGGAGACTGAAGCCAGCATGGCAGCACAGCGGCCAGTGTGTTCATCTGTAGAGACCAGTTGTTGGGACCAAACGTACAGTGCTACTGTAACATGGACTCAATAATGAACTCACTGCATCGTGCATTTGGTACTGTTTGTTGAGCAGCTTTTGGGGGGGTGGGGAAAAGGGTTTAGAATGTGTTTTTATTACACAAAATTCAACTGGAACACAAGCGGGAAGTATTTTAGTTTTTATGATAACAGTAGGCAGTTGCTTTACTAGTTTAGCATGCAAGCTATAGCTAGTGAGTTATTGATCACCGTATCAAAGTTTAGATTGTTACAGCATTAGACGTAATATTATGTTAGAAAACACTTTGGCCACTAGATTGTACTGTACGCCCAACGTCACCAAAATAATTTGCAGGGACAACTTGCCGTGACTCCGCTGTAAGAAACTTGCTGTTGTACCTGAAAACTAAAAATGTTAACATTTTATGACCATTACTGTTACTACGATAGGAAAAGCATTACATAGGAAACACTCATTTTAAATGCAACCAATTGTCCTATAATAATATTGGAGCTACATACATTTTGTAACGCACCAAACCGCTTGAAAATGGGTTGAGAATCATCGATTCGATTCAAAAATATTTTAATTGTGGAGAGACCTCCTGCTCCAATAGATATACATACTGTACATACTGTATGTGGGGTGGTCAACTTTGATGATGGAGAGACCACTATTTCCCCACAACCACAGAGGGCAGATTTTCTTTTTTTACTTTTTCGTAATTAATGTGCTACTTCGTCATTCTATGTCACACAAATAGCAACAAATAGCTACAAAAAAGAAGCTCAAAACACTGCTATTTTTTTTTATTGGAATCCTGAGTAATGTTTCGCTATTCTTTTTTTTTAATTGGAATCCTGAAAAGTAACATTTTACATTTAATTTCAAATGCATTTAGTTATTCTCATGTTAACTTTATGAACTCAAATACATAGGACATAAAAGACTGACGTCGTCAAAGCGGGTCATGTTTGCACGTTTGGAATTGTAACATTTTGTTTTTTGCAGACATTTGAATTGCCTATGTAGGCAGTGTATGCACTTTGTGTATGTGAATGCTGTTAACTGAGATACTTGTGATGTCATGTGTTGAATGGATGACCAAACCTCAAGCAATGGCCAATCACATACCATTGTGCAACCTAAATTCATGGTATAATTAGCTATGAATTAGGCGTAGTTTGAGCTTATATCTTTTGACATCAGTATGTTTTGCATGGAAAAAACATTCCCCTTCCCAAAGCACTTGTTCCATTATAGGAACTTATTAAATTATTTAAATCACAACATTTAATATGTGGAAATATTTCAAATCTATAGGTTTTTGGGAACTAGTGGTTCCCAAATGGTGTGCGGTAGCTCACTGGGTGTGCCTATGCCTGTTTGTGATCTATTTCATCCCCCTACGTTTGTGCAGAACCAAACACAGTGAATCAATTTTAAAAGGAGGGCTTAAGTTGTGACTCACTTTTTTCTGTTCTGTACAACATTTTGACAACTCCTTCGGGTTAAACACCTGAAGATCCATTACTTGCTAATTGAAACATTGCTTCGAAACCATCTAGTCGAAAAACACTTTTTAACCTTTTGTAATATAGATATTAAAGTATGTTGATTTCACGTTATCTCCTCCGTTCCTTTTTTTGAGTGCTCAGATATTTTCTCCTTTTTAAAGTACCCCAGTACTTTAACTTAACAAATTTGACCGAGCAACTTTCACTTGCAGTTGAGCTTAATATAACCTGGAGCATATATACTTTGACTGACTCTATTCACTGGTTATAAGCCTTCCTTTTTCATCATGAACACAGATGTGCCTTGAGATCTTTGGTACCAAACGTTTGAAAACCACTGGTTTACACTAAATGATTGTAGTGGACAGTACAGCATTCCTAAAGTGCAATTTCTGCGAGTGCCTTTTGTGCTCTTGTATCCATTGTTTACTGCAACATTGTGAGTAACTTTAAAAATGTACCTGTTAAATCAACAGCGTATTAACACGAGTCTCTTCGCAGTCTTGTTCTACGGTGGTGTCACTGGGACCTATTGGAAAACCATGCAATGCAATGCAAAACAATCTTAATTCTGAACACTGGTCCAAACTATATTGAACTTTGGAATTCTCCAGATATGCCAGATACCATATTTCCCCCCAAAATAGTAGCCCAGGCGTTTATTACACAAAGTCGACTTGGAATCCCGAGCGTTTTTAAAGCTATTTGCTGCAGACTTTTCTTTATTTCTGCACCAGGCCATTATTTGTCACAGTCAGCCCAGGACTTCACTGACTGAATACTGTGAATAGGGAATCACATGAGCATTCACAGACGAGAGATTTTATGTCTTTTTATCCACGGGTATGTATGCATATAATATGTCTGTTAAAGCCAGTATGACTTAATCTAGCATAATTGCTACAGGAATTGATTTTGGTTGTTTAGTATTCTTTAGGTATTATGTTAAATACCTATACTATACGATTATTTTATTTCATGTATTAAGTTCCCTGCTCCACATGCACACCATATTTTATATGTTCAACGGCACTTGAACATAATCGGTGTGTGGTTGGTGATATTATACATGCGGTGATTCTGTTAGAGAAAGATATTTTCAAATTTTCTACACATTGTTTGTTATTTTCGTTTTTGTATTCTCACTTCGTAAGTTCAGCATCTCTCTATATCTTAATTGAAACTATACAGCAGGTGCTGTAGTTTCAATGTTGATGTAGGAATTTCATTGCACGTCTACAGAATTGTCATGAATACGTGAAACATTTGAACAACACCCCTGTACTTTATTATATTTTATAATTGTTTGTGATAACCAGACATAACATGGTCGTTTCTTGTTTATGTTGTTATCGAATGTAATGTAATTTCAATAAAAAGTGCATTCCGTCAGTATATCAACATCCTCATGTTTGTTAAAAGGTAGCCTAGTGACTATTGAGAGTCACTTTACACCCAGCACTAGCATCAAAGTTATGACCAGTGTCTATGAATCGCAACTATCCGTTCTTTTCATTCACAATTGGGTATCACCATCCTGGTTAATTTAAAGGCTGACCTCCCAGACTCTGCCACTGCAATGTCATTATTTCACATTAAAATGAATGCAGGTCTTTGTGGAGAACAGACATATTGGAGTTGTTGTCTCTGCCAGGCAGGCAGACGGGCCATAGGCCATAGGCCAGGGGGTGGGCAACTGGCGGCCGGTTTTAATTACTTCATGACTATTATTAAATGACTAGTACTCTTAAAATGTCTTTTTGTGTCTAATGTAGTTATGTTGACAGTTCATACAGTTAACATAAAACTATAACTAAATGCATTTGAAATTCAATTAAAAAGGTAACTTTTCAGGATTCCAATTCAAAAATAGCAAAAGATTATTCAGGTTTTCAATCCAAATATAGCAAAAGCTTGCTGAATTGACGCGTTTTGAGCTTGTAGATCGGCTATTGTTTTGCTACGACAGTAAACTACAAATATATTTATACTGGGGCAAAGTGTGGAAATATATTGGCCCTCTCCATCGTCAGTTTCCCACCCCTGCCATAGACTATTATGTCTGTGTGTCTGTCTGTGGCGTGAAACTGTCCACAGAATGCACACACTCCCAGGGGGCGAAGGAAGGGAACCTCTGCCCCGCGTCCTTCACACCAGCATATCATAACGCTGCCAGGAGGCCCATATTTGCTAACAATATTTATTATATTACTCCTGCGGATATTGTCCAAACCTCACGCAAATCAGTAGATTATCTCTATCATGTCATGTCTTTTTTTTAAATCATCCATATTTTTCAGGAGATGGTAGAGATTGTATAGCTTTCAAGCTTCTGGACCAAATGCCAGATTGATAAACTGCTCGATGTGAATGTTGTAGCAGCTGTGCAGCCTGTGTGGGCGGAATATTTTCCATTGAGAGACATTTTTGAGTAAACAATCCTTAGGCTTAGATCATTGACATTTTAAATGTCAGTTATCTTGTCATATACAGAACAGGAGTATATTTCAAGCAATGCAAAACAGTTTGCTTCCTGCATTGCTAAGCGCTTCAAAAGGATTAACCATCAAACAAAGAGATCATTTGAGTCAATCGACAAGACTGCAGGCGGCCATTTTCAATTTTGTCAATAACTCACTTCCTGTTTCAGATTCCTTTGGGCACAGGTTCAGGTTCATTTATTTGTTTGTCCCCGAAGGGCGACTTGGCAAAGCATAACAGGCAGACACATGAATCACATAAAACAAAAAGAACATGGTACACATAGAAAATAAAAACGGCTGGCAGTTCAAGGTTTCAGTGTAGCAATGGAAATTCGTAACAGCGACAAAGTTACCTCCTCCTATCGTTGTTTAAGGCCTGGATAGACACGGGCACGAAGGAGAATTTATACCCGTTACTTTTGGCCCCTGGAACCTTTAGGCGAAGGCCGGAAGGAAGCAGCCTGTACAAATGGACTTGGCTTTCTTAAGCACCTGGTTTTGACAGACATGATCCAGGCTACTGAAATTTACTCCGGCTATCTTTGAGGCCGTTCTCACAATCCTACCAAAGTGTTTTTTTGTCCTTTATGTTCAGGTTTCCGTACCAGCAAATGATGGAGAAGGAGAGATAACTGACTCAATTCTTAGTCTCAAGTCTTACGTCAGTCTTAAAAAATGTCATGCCTTCATCCACTGTGTAACGACTTGGCCATTGTTAGCTTAATCCCCTGTTCATAATATGCATTAACAACATAATTGCCTTGATGCAAGTCACATTAACAGGTGTCAACGAGCGTCCGCTGGTTCAGCTGTGCTGAACTGACTGGAGTTGGATAATAAAAATGAATGACATAAAAAATAATGTTTACTGTGATTGTGATAAAGACAGAATGCTTTCTCACTTTTCCTCTTGAGCCACACTTTCATACTCAGTATTCCCACCTGTCGGTATTCAGTCATTATACAACAGTTTGCTGTTTAACTATGCCGGCTAAGTTAGCAATCAGTTGACCTTGACTTCTACCGTTTTATAATTGTCTATGAGTAGCTGTCTGTCTCTCTATGAGTAGCTGTCTGCCTTCCTGCCTGTCCAATTGTCCATGAGTAGCTGTCTGTCTGTCTATGAGTAGCTGTCTGCCTTCCTGCCTGTCCAATTGTCCATGAGTAGCTGTCTGTCTGTCTATGAGTAGCTGTCTGCCTTCCTGCCTGTCCAATTGTCCATGAGTAGCTGTCTGCCTGCCTGTCCAATTCTCCATGAGTAGCTGTCTGTCTGCCTGTCTATGAGTAGCTGTCTGACTGCCTGCCTGTCTATGAGTAGCTGTCTGCCTGCCTGCCAGCCAGCAAGTTGGTTAACAGAAAATAAATTGTTATGGCTGAGTAAAATAAAATACAATAAACACAATTTGCCTGAAAATAGATTACCCAGCTATGGATACCTTTTTCATGAAAAAAAATGAGTAGTGATATGGCTGACTGAGTAAAATAAAACAATCTACCTGAAAATAGATAGCTATAAGTGAAGAGCAATTTCCGCAATTTCCGCAATTACCATTTCCGCAATTTCCATTTCCGCAATTTCCTCAATTTCCATTTCCGCAATTTCCATTTCCACCATTTCCGCAATTACCATTTCCGCAATTTCCATTTCCGCATTTCCGCAATTTCCATTTCCACCATTTCCGCAATTTCCGCAATTACAATTTCCGCAATTTCCGCAATTTCCGCAATTTCCATTTCCATTTCCAACTATTAATGGCAGCTGGGTTTCATCATTCAAATAAAATAGAATTCTGTCCGTTTAGCTATAAAATTATGTCAGGGAATAGGGATACACAGTATATGTCTTTCATTTGCATTGCATCCCCCCCCCCCCAAGCTTTTATTTTCGTTCGAGTAATAGTACAACTCTAATAGTATTACTTATAATAATGTAATTAAAGATAACTTCATTCAGATTTATTTATTTTTATTTCATTTTCCAGATTTTTTTTTCTTCTTTTTTTTAGATTTTCATTGGTGGGCCAGTCATAATGGTCCCGCGGGCCTGATGTGGCCCGCGGGCCTGAGGTTGAGTATCACTGACGTACCCCTTCAAAGTATAATGATTTCTGCATCCATTTGATGCATGACAGACTATCCCACACACTCTCCTCCCATTCCTTTCTCTCTACTCATTGCAAATAAAGCAGACAATATGCCCCAAGAAAAATCTTGGAAGAAAATGAAACGTTTCCAACGCTGGCTCTAATCCTTTAAATAAGAAGCATGTAAGACAATATGAAAATCATGAAGGGAGAAGAAGAAGACAGTGGTTGCAGTGGTGCTTCTTAAAGCAGATGTTGTGAGGTCAGAGTTTTGTCTAGTGTGCACTTTGTAGTGACTACTGTGCAGACGACATGCCCTAATCTCGGGTACAGTCGAGAATGAAGGGAACTACTACTACTGGCAGTAGAAAAGGAGTGCAGGAAGGAAGGAGTGCCTCAAGAAAGAAGAAAAGAAAAGTAATGACAGAGAACAAAATGACAGAGAATGACAGAGAATGACAGAGAACAAAAACAAAACCATCGCATCAGAAATGTGGACCTCTATGGGGACCTACCGCGGGTCACGGACAAAGTCAGAGAGAGAAGGATGAGGCTGGCAGGGCACTGCGTCAGGTACCCAGAACTTGAGGCAAGTAAATTGACTCTATATGGGAGCCAACCACAGGGCAAAGCCAGGAGGGGAAAGAAGCGTACCACCTAGACATACTGCTTGCTCAAGAACATTTGTATTGTGTTAATCAAGACATCACAGTTTACATCTGTTTCTCTGCACCCCCTCTCAGAACCTTGTAGGTGGACTGCTGCAGTTGATTGACACCTGGCTCCACAATGACATTGCGTCCATGACCTCTGTATAAGTGTAAGGAAGCAGTCTAGATACTAATTATGCGGGGGCCAACACTGATATTTTGACAAATTGGTACCACCTTGGTATACCGTAAAATGTATTTATTTTATGTCTCTAGTTTATATTTTGGTATGATATACATCTACCAATTCAGTAGCTTAATGCCAGTTATCGCCAGTTATATTATATACCATTAACCTAGAGGGCAACTTTTTCCAAATTTCATTATGCTTTACGTAGCATTCGACATGTCAAACTAGGGTTTGTTCATGATTCTGAACTCAATCCAAGCATTAGTTTTGCACGAAAAACACAATATTTGGGCTTAAACGAACATCACAAATCAAAGTGATGAGGTCATCACATTTGTACACCTGTCACCTTAGGTGGTACCGAAATCTGGCTCGGCCGCTGGACTATATAATGGACTATAATCACCGTTTATCCAACTGCCTGTGACATGTGAGACGCGGGTTCAAATCCACATCCGCATGCTTGTAGTTTTTACCTGTGATGTCATTATTATTATTATTATTATTATTCAAGTATTTTTTTATTGAAGTTTGCACATAAGACAGGACAGACAACGGATACATGACAAACAATTACAGAACAGATCCAGGACAAAACAACAACACCAGTATACTCGACATTCATGTATGAAATATGAAAGTCTGAAATACGTGATGTCATGCCGTACTTTTTATTTGAGTTTTTTTCTCTCTATTCGGTCCACAGAATGAGAGCAGCTGCTCTGCCGGAAACATCACATCGACCTTAATGACCAAAAAAAAAAAAACACACCTGTGTGAACTGAGTGGTGCAACTCCCCTCTCTCTCTCTCTCTCTCTCTCTCTCTCTCATTAGCAGGCAACAGTACAGCACTCTCTCTCTCTCTCTCTCTCTCTGTTTGGCACAACAGCGCCCCTACTGGTACTAATAGTCATACTCGTGCTCATACATAGGTGAACACATACATAGGTGAACAACACGGACATTTGCTGTTCCTTGGAGTGGTTGCACCACTCAAAAAAAAACACAAATTAAAAAGTACGCCATGACATCACATGTTGTTTGATGTTAGGTCAAGAGTTTAAACATCTGTTTTGAGGAGGACATGTTTCTAGTTTCATAATGTAATTATCCACATTCTGCACATCCTCATTTGACCCGCAGGACATACTTTGATGTACTTTGTTTCTTGAGTTTGATACAAAGGCTAAAAACTATTATTAACCCATTCAGGCCTGACGTCGAAAAATCAAACGTTTTCTAAATCATGACAATTTTCTGAAAGATTTGAGGCTCATTTTAACAATTTTTCTAAAATAGCAGACCTACAAGTTCATAGCGCGCCACTCGGTGGCGCGCTATGAGCTTGTAGGTCTGCTATTTTTCAATAGCTAAATTACAACATAATGTTTAAAACACCAAAAGGGGTTTCCCGTCAAAAAATCCAACAGTTCTAAATAATGGTCGTTTTCAGACACATGTTTAATCCACTGCTTTAATGGCCTTCAAAAGGTGATGCATGACAGCTTTACACCCAATAAGTGAAAAACACTTAGATCACAAAAAAGGTACTAAATCCATACAAGAAAGGACTTCCAAAGTCAAGTGTTTAGACACCTATAAATGAACATTCACCTAATTGATATACATACAGTAGCTACTGCGTCACACACAAAAGAACCAGCCTAATATGTTCAGCTGCATACCAGCTATTCCATGTTGTCTGTATACAGTTTACACCAGGGGTGACTTGAGAGCTATACTTTCAAAATGACCAGCTCAACAAAGATCTATACTGACCGAAATAATTATTATCCCTTTTGCTGGAAATATAGTTACATAAGATAAGACACACTTGGAACAGGAAATAGAGAGGAGAAATGGAATTGGTATAGTTTTCTTGTATAAACTACAAATTCTTTGTAACGCTTCTGACGTTTGTGTGTGCAACACTTGTGTTGTTTGAGCTGACAGGCCCTTTTTATATCAATCAATGAATTACGGACGGTATATTTTAGGGGCATGTCATGTGGTCTACCTGCACAGCCTTTGTGATCACCATCTATACCTTTGGGCACCCCTGGTTTACACTGTAGCTATGTTAAGTATCTTTTAGCTTTCAGGGACATCATGGCTCAGTGAGTTAGACGGTTCTTAAGATGCTGTCTGTCACGTGTTCACATTTTGGCTTTCTTGTTACCCTTTGTAACCCCGTTTAATAATGCTGAAATGCCAGAGAAAAAAGCACCTCTAAAAAAAAAAACCCCACAATGAATTAAAAAGCAAAAACAGTGACTGAATGAACAAATGTTTACTTAAAATAAAGAATCTGATACATTTTCAGGCACCATAGTCATTGTTTAAAATGGTATAGCAAAATAATCTAGATTTAACGAAAGACAGAACTAAGACTTTAGTTTTCGTGGGCTAATAATGTAACCTTGTTTATCAGATTGTATTCGGTTCTAGTTGGCATGGCTAATCCAGCCTTTCCAAAACAATAGATTAATTACATTACAATTACATTCATGTAAATGGTATACACTAGTGTCATTAATCGTTGTGATGAGGTACTGGCATACTGTATGTTACCTGTCTTAAAATAGCTGCTCCCCTTCCAACCCCTCCTTTATAAAAAAAAAAGCAAATGTTGTATAAAAAGACACATTTTGGTTAGAAGACTGTTAAAAAAATTAGTGCAGGCAGCTGAAGTTTCTCAATAAAACGTATAAAAACATATGTAAAAGTTTACTTACAAGAAGTACCATAGTTAATCATGTATTGTACACTTACACTAATAAGCTATTACGCATCACAAGACATGGTTTTCTCAAACAATTGTAGCACAAGGAATGGATATATTATATGCCGTATTAACAGCAACCAATCCAGACAACGTGATTTACAATTATTTGTAAAAAGATTGAAATTAAATTTTACAAACATGTGAAGCATGCACCTTCAAAAATAAATCTTATTTTTTAAGCCCTAGGATTAATCATAATCACAATATAGGAGGATGCAGAATAAGCCAGATGTTAACTTTAACATCTCTTAAAATCGGAACTTTGAAACATTGTTGCAAAAAAACAGTTTATTGTTGTGTGTTTTCTGACACTCTAGCATCATATCTAAAAAAAATAATGTAATAGATTGATTTGGAATACTAACGCTAAAAGATTCCATGGTGGAAACTAAAATTGGTCTATGAATCACACAATAATTAGTGGTGGATATATTTGGCAAGAACAGACGTTTTGACGATTCCAGCAACTCCTGACCCTATTTCAAACTGGAACAGAGACATAACTGAAGACATCAGAGCAATGTCCTAGAGAGGCCAGGCCATCTGAATCTGAGGTTTAACTGAAGACATCAGAGCAATGTCCTAGAGAGATCAGGACATCTGAATCTGAGGTTTAACTGAAGACATCAGAGCAATGTCCTAGAGATCAGGACATCTGAATCTAAGGTTTAACTGAAGACATCAGAGCAATGTCCTAGAGAGATCAGGACATCTGAATCTGAGGTTTAACTGAAGACATCAGAGCAATGTCCTAGAGATCAGGACATCTGAATCTGAGGTTTAGAAGATCAGAAGTAGTAAAAACATCAAAGCTTACAAAACGGTACTGTACATGCGTCTCCAACTCGATCAATAAATAGCATTCAATAATATTTTTAAAAAATCGTTTTTTTTGTGTTTTTTTTTTTACTGATAACACCTAAGAGATATCTCTACACGTATACTACCAAGATGGTGACTAAAAGTGCAGAGTAACGATAAGCATGCTGTGTATTTTAAAGACATTTGCATTGTACTGCAGCTAAAGTACTGCAGACAAAGCATGTGAATGTTCCAGTACATTCCATGTGTTTCAGTACAGTACAATGTATTAATTCTGTAGAGTAAAAGTACAACTTGTGTAGTATGCAGTCAGTAGAAGTTTAAGCAAGCATATTATGTATTGTAAAGTCAGTGACAAAATGCTAAATGGTGCTACACGTAAAAGTACTTTCAACACCGCTTCTTTTCTACAAGTGCAATTTTCTTTAGTTCCAGCAATAGAAGCAAGTGAATAGAGATTAGTGTCACCATTACCAACCTTCTGTTAGTAACAGACTTTCAATTTCAGAGCTCACATCTGCTTTAGTACACCTGGGAGCTGGGAAGAGACAACTGACAGTGACAAGTTGGCAACCTGCCACGTTACACAGTCGCTCTTGAGACAAATGCTTAAACCATGTTCTGAAAACAGCCTCTATCATGTCTTAAAGGGAAAACTCAAGCAATGAAATAATCATGGTTACAAAATAGCGGTAAGTGCAATTAGGTCAAAATGTAGTTTACAAAAACAGTATAAAGCTTTACAGAAACAGTATAAAGCCTTAATCGTAGTTTACAGAGGGAGCCAGCTTCAGTTACTTATCACGCTTCTACTTGTGAAACAGAATTGGTTTAGCCAAGCCAGCCAGGATCTTTGGTACGTGTACTGAGATAATCTCTCCAATCATCTCGGGAAAGCTGACCTTCGTGGGGAGAGACTGGGCTTGTACGAAAAGGTCGAAAGTGAACTGCTGGAGTTTCCTTATGATCTGTAACGGAAGAGAGACATGAATGTGACAATATTGTAACTGTAAAAGTTTCTTCTACGTGAGAACTGAGAAGTACATGAAATGAGCCTCAACAGGGCAAACCCACCGGTTGAAGGGAGTCCATGAGCCGAGTGAGTTGATAAAATCTCTGGGAGCAATTGGACTTCCTTCCGTAGTGGATGAGGCGGTCGAGTTCGTTGATGTAGGTGAGACGTAATTCGTCAAAGTACTTTTGACTCTTCAGACCCTCGACTGGAACTGTTGAGAACAGAAATCTTCAATCAATCTTTCTTATTGGTTGAATGAATTGGTCGTTAATGCCCTGCAGGGGAATTTTTGTGGCACCACCAAGACATTTCAAAGAGACTGAAAAACAACAGTATATACCGCTGAATACTGCGCCCCAGTATGGAGCAGACAGTGGCCTTGTGGTTAGAGTGTCCGCCCTGAAACTGGGAGGTCGGGGGTTCGATCCCCGGCCCGGGTCATACCAAAGACTGTAAAAATGGGACCCAATGCCTCCCTGCTTGGCACTCAGCATCAATGGGTTGGATTGGGGGGGGGGGTCAAATCTACTAATCAAATGATTCCCAAGCGCGGCACCCAAGCAGACTCAAGTCCCACAACCCCTACAACAAGGCAGCACAAGAGATGCTCAATTCCACTTCTTGAGGACCTCTCCAGAGATGCATGGTTGGAAGCAGGAGTGAGAGACAGACGGGCCCTCCCGCATCTATATCTACATTCTGGGACGATGGGAGATGGCGCGATAGTCCAGGAGGCTGAACCTACCACGCCGGCAATGCCACTAAACCATCTACGAACTGGGATTGGTCGCTTTATAAAAGTCTTATGCGGGGCCTGGCGGACAGCGTGGCATGCGAGTGCGGTGACCCTGAGCAGATCTGCCGATCATAATAATCGCCACATGACCCTTACACAGAACACCCTCGGAAGCCATGCCCCAGAGATGCGGGCATGGCTATATACGACACTGAGTTGGACATCTAACGTTATACACAAAAGAACAAGTACACTACAAAGTGCATACAAAAACTATAATGCTACCTAAAATAGGATAGAACTAAATAGAAAAGTGTGCTCTGCCAGGTTCGGGTTGGCTTCCCAGGGCCCGCAAAAAGTCCATCCCTTTTTCAAATAGGTGGAGCTTGGTTTCCTTCATCCAGGTGTGCTAAATATTTGTTAGCAGTAACTCAGCGTTACAGAGTCATTTTGCCCAATAGGGCAGGAGCCTATCTCCTGTTTCTATAGCGTGAGGCGGCTTGATGTACAAGCACAGCCCTGGACATGACGCTAGTATGTCGCAGGGACAATACAACCATTGATGCTGAGTGCCAAGCAGGGAGGCATTGAGTCCCATGTTTGATAGTGTTTTGGTATGACACGGCCAAGGAAGCAGACTCAGACCTCCCAATCTCAGTGCGAACAGTCCAACCACAAGGCCGCTGAATGTACAGTACCGGTACTTACTTTAAAGAAAATAAGAAAAATACTATATATTTCATGACAGCTGCATCCAAAGGCAAAATTACAACACATCCACATTCAACACAACGTTACTAAAACCCGGTCCCTCGACACTATTAATTTTCACAGTTGGGAATAATCGATAATCGATTGAGTTTGTAGTAATCGAGCGTTGTTAATTCTCTTTGACTAAATAATGACAGCTACACTTACTAATGCTGAAGAGGAGCAAGGCCTTCATGCAGAGGAACTCTTCGTGGGTGATCTGTAGGAGGACCAACTCCTGGGAGAAGTGTCTCATCCGTATGCAGTGCTCATACATGCTGGAGATGTGCATGCGATGCCTGCGGAGGAAAGACGTGAGAAGGTCGAGGAGGTGAGACCCAAATGTAATGAGAATGGAGCAGATTAGAGAGAGGGCGAGGGAGCAATATGCTGCTTATATACAGTAGATTGGACACTTAGTTGGATTGTTGGATGTTAGAAAGTAGACCGGCGGGGCCAAGGGTCAGATCCAAGTTGTGACGATGGCGACTTTAAAGAACTTTAAACTAGCCGGGGCGGCCTCGGTATTCATGTGAATCAGCCAGGTCTGATTCACATTACAACATTTCAGTCACTGATCCATTACACATTATATGATTTTGACAATCAAGCCATATCTTTATACGCTTCCAGCCAGGATATGGACTGCCCTGAAAAGCATTAATCATTTTCCCCCTGAATTCGTTTTCATTTGGCTTTCATGTAGAAGAAAGAAGAAAAGGTTGATACTACAGCATACCAGAGAAAGCATGCAGGGTGCGCGCTCTGCTAAAACGTCTTCCCGAAAATGATCCTGTTTTAAACAGCCTCAGAGGCTTCAACCAAAGATACCACTTAAGTAATACTATACAAGATCTGATCGACATATCATTTTCCACTCACCTGCTACATTAGGGCATTCAATTCTCAAAAACTAATCTTCCCCACAATAAAAACCAGTGACAATAGAACATCTGACCAGGACATTCATTATGGTTCTGAGAAACCTGCTGCAAGCATTTAGTTTGTGAAATGGATTTGCATGTGTTGCGCGCGCGTGCGTGTATGTGTGTCTGGCCGTTTTTAGCTGTGTGTGTGCGTGTGTGTGCGTGCGTGCGTAGCATGCTTTAAGTAGCTTGTAACATGTCAAACTAGGGGGTTTTCATGATTCTGAATCCATTACAAGCATTAGTTCTGGGCTAAAAACGGCCATAGCCGTTATCACAAATGTGATGAGGTCAGTGGCTATGGCCGTTTTTAGCTGTGTGTGTCTGTGTGCGTGCGTGCATTTGTGCGTGCGTGAGTGTGTGTGTGCGTGCGTGAAATAAAGGCAGATACGAAGTGGCACAGTTGTTTTTCTGCATTATGTGTATGCATGACGGGCGGCCAAACGCTTGCTTGCTGTAGGTTGTCATAACATAATGGAGATGATGGTCTGTTGGCTAGAACAGATTTAGAGCAGTGGTTCTCAAACCTTTTAATTAAAAGGACCCTCGGTTTGTCATGCATTAGGCCACAGCCAACCAACAGAATGTACAAATGGAGTAATTACCAGGAGGAGATAGAATGTATTTCCCGGAAAATGCCCTCGATTCCCCTCACAATTTGTACATTCTCAGAGTTTTAGAAATTGTTGTGTACGAAAGGGATATTTCGTACACTGTACACACATTTTGTACTACAGTGACTATCACAAATGTAGCTGGAGCCCCTGTAATGACCTCCCCAAGGACCCCTGGGGGTCCTCAGACCTCAGTTTAACCCATTTTGGGCGCGAATCCCTTTTGGTGTTATAAGCATTATGGTATACTTTAGCTATTGAAAAATAGCAGATCTACAAGCTCACCTACAAGCTATAAATAGCAGACCTTGTAGGTCTGCTTTTTTTGAAAAATCGTGAAAATGTCCTTGACATGAAAAGGGTTGAGAACCACTGACATAGAAACATAGATATTTCAGAGAACTGTCCAAACGGGTTAAGGACCACTGATTTAGAACGGATAGATGGATTTGGGTCACAGCTCCACATACTCATTGAAGACCAGATCGGGTGCGAAGTAAAGCATTCTGCCGTTGACGTTCTTATAGGACCTCCATCCCAGGGCGAACACCATCACCCCCATCCATGCATGTTGAATGACTGTCATCTGGTCGTCCACGTGGAGGTCTCTGAAACCTGACCACAGCATTGAGAGAGACACAGAATGAAGGTTACATAGCATGAGGTCTCTGAAACCTGACCACAGCATTGAAAGAGAGACACAGAATGAAGGTTACATAGCATGAGGTCTCTGAAACCTGACCACAGCATTGAAAGAGAGACACAGAATGAAGGTTACATAGCATGAGCAATCACTGCACTTACACTGTATAAGTGAAATGGACATTTTACTTATCAAAAAGAGTTTTTGGTGGTGGTTTGTAAAAAACAAAAAGACTCTTTTAAGGCCCAAAACTAGTATTGGGAATCAGAAATTGATAAACCACAGAGTAGTGGCGAAGAAGAAGAGTTTGGCCAAGGAACCTTTCCGACTTTCTGAGGGTTTGTCAATAGGCTTCTTTTGTTTGAAGTGCAAAATTTGGTATATAGTCTTTTTTATTGGCCTAAAGTATTGTCTATATACATACACTTGCTGACCGGCTGTCAGCATTGAGATTTTTTTATACAGTGTGACCATACTGTACCATTAACCTCCTATACAAGGCAAAACATGTCAAACTAGGGGGTTTTCATGATTCTGAATCCATTCCAAGTCCATTAGTTTTGCACAAAAATGTGGCTATGGCCGTTTTTAGCTCAAGGAGTGTTTTTTGTGCAAAACTAAAGCTCGAAATGGATTCAGAATTATGACAACCCCCTAGTTTGACATATCAGATGCTACATAAAGCATAATGAAAATGTTAAAATATTGCCTTATATAGGATGTTAATGGTATGGTCAGATATAAACCCCTATAAATAAATTGCTCAATGCTGACGGTCAGCAAGTGGATTCATTAACGTATATAGACAATATTTTACAGCAATAAAAAAATACTATACCAAATGTCCCACTCCACAACCCCGGCTGCTGGACTAAATCTGAATCCATTCAGAGCTTTTGGACAAAGGGGAACCTGCTGTGGCCTCCTGACTTGAGGGTTGGGTGAGGTGAGTAATATAGTTTTTCCCCCTTTTTGAGCAATGCATTGCCTTTTGGTTCGATTGCTTTTGGATGACTTTTTGGGGACTATCCTCATTGGAAACATTTAAATGAACTTTGCATTGCGGCACTTACAAATCTGAGTTTAAACAATAACATTTGTATATTGAAATATAGTGTAGTGTAGTGGTTGTTCAATTGAATCGATTATGTTGTTTGATCACGTTTAAGTCATTGCAAATTCATTTCAAATGTATTGTATTGGTCTGCAATACAGTTTGGTTACAGTATGGTTCTGATTGTTACAGTATATGTTCATCCGAAGGACAGATTCCCATCTTTTTACTTCTCTAAAGGTGAGTGAGCAATTGTACAGTAGAATAAGGGCAATATATAATATCCTCGTGAAGTTGACTTGGTAAACTAACTTATTATTGTCATTACATGTGAGAGTTGGCTATTTACTTTTATTATTGTTCAGCGAGCTGATTCATCGCGTGAGGGAGTCGCTTGGGGCCTTGCGCTATGCTTTAGCTATTGAAAAATAGCAGATCTACAAGCTCATAGCGCGCCACCGAGTGGCGCGCTACGAGCTTGTAGGTCTGCTATTTTTGAAAAATCGAAGAACGACTGACATAGAAACATAGCTTTTTCAGAAAAGACATTTTTTTAATCTGATCTCAGGTCAAAATGGGTTAAATGGGGCGGGCGTGGGTGATTGACCCAGGCGCGCGTTGCGTGACGTTCAGACAGAAACAAGACACCTCTTATACACACATGGCTGCACTGCCTTTCTTGGAACAGTTTTAGTGAATGAGTTGAATGGTCTTACCTGGCAGGCCTTTGGCCCACTTCACCACCTTGACCAGCTGTCTCTCTCCGAGTTCATTGAGGCTGGTGAGCAGAACTGCAGCCGAGTCCGGTTGGCCATAGTCGTGTCCTGCATTCACCACCTCGGGCTCGATGGACTCCAAGATGTTGAGGAACACCAGCTGGGACTGGAAGTGTAACCTGGACCGAGGAGAGATGCCCTGGACGGCCTCTGGAGAGTCATGGCTCGGTGCATCCTCCTCCGCGTGTTTCAGTTGTCCTATCTTCTTTAATTTACGTGCTTTAAAGAAAGAACAAAGAAAAGGTCATTCAATTGGAAACTATATATAACCGAGTGGACTTGATGTAAAATAATGGGTAGTAAGGGTCTCTTTGCAAAACTGTGATCATGTAGCCTATGAAATGACCACTTTACCACGTCATTGTCCATTGTCAACATTGGCCACATAATTCACATAAACATCCCCAAATTGCTTTATGTTATAGATATTGTTTGTTTACATTTTACAGACGATCTACAGGCTCACAAAGCCTTGCAACATAATGTAATAACCACTTATACTATTGAGAAAAGTCTTACATCGTAATAATCAGTATGATCAGTATTAGTATTATTTATGCTCGGTATCATGTCAGAATTTATTTGTTAATTTGAAAATAAACAACAATTATCATAGATATCAATTATCAATATGTAAGTATCATGTCAATTTCAGTGTCAATTTAACTATAGTGTCCATCATGGCCTAACACAAAAATAAGTACATAAATCAAGAATTTCTTTAATTAAAATAGCTGATATTCTGTGACGTAGAATTCATGTAGGTGAATTTCTAAATCTGTTCAAGTAATCTCACGTTCCAATAATACAAGTCCTAGGCAATGAATGCCTTGAAAAATATCTTTTCATATTCTATTAGGAGAAAGAACTCTTGAACAGATGAGTCTTTCTTTACACTACTAAATGAGTTTGTTTTAATTACCACCTTTGGCAAATTTACCACAGATGATTCACTCAACATGCCCTTACAAACTTAATTTGTTCTGCTCATTCTGACCTTGAGTCTGACATGTGGCAGTCTACCAATTATACCCTGTTATAGGACCACTTCATCACTTTTCAACCTATCTTATTATAATAGGTCCTCACTAATGATCATGATAAAATGGCACACTCTTTTTCTACTCAGTCTGTGTCTCATAAGAGGGCTGTGGGCAGTTCAAAAACCTGTCCACCAGTGACGTCGATAGGCAGATTTATTTTTAAACAAATATTTTACATTTGACATACATTAGATTTGTATTATCGTGAGAACGATGGCTTCCATTTTCGCGTTGCAACTTGTCAAGACTAGAAAGCCTGCAGTTTCCATTAGCTTGGATTCCCCATCGATGATGTCAATGGTGGACGGGTTTCCGAACTGTCTCTCTTCTCATGAGACACAGACCGAGTAGAAAGAAATTGTGCCATTTTATCATGATTATTAGTGAGGACCTATTATATGAAGATAGGTTGAAAAGTGGTCCTTCAATGATTACAATAATCATGTTCTCAATCTCAACCACATCACATTTATTTTCTTTCATGAGCAGTAGAGTTATGGGAATGTTGAGTGACAGAGAAATGCAATACTGTGACAATGTACTGAAGGAATGAAAAAAATACAAAATGCAACGTGTCACTTACTTTGATTCTCAGCTAAATGTATAAGTATTACATTAAACATAATTAATGTTTAATGCTCTTATAAGACTTATGTATACATTACAGTTTATCCTGGACCAAAATACTAGTAGGCTACAGTAGCTGTGTGTGCGTGCGTGCGTGCGTGCGTCCGTGCGTGTGTGTGCGTGCGTGTGTGTGTGCGTGCGTGCGTGCGCGATCGCATTTCTAATTTCCTCTCGATTCCAAAAGAACAAGGATGAAAACAAGTTGAAGATTTAATAGCAGTATCATTTCCAAGAATATAATTTACATTTACGATCCTACAGCAAACATGGATTTTTGTCAATTAAAAATTCCTTCTCTAGGACGATAAGAAATATTATCTGCGGTATCTGATCTTTGTACAGGACTTTGCCAATAGTTCAGGTTGAGCTAACCTCGACATGAACCTCGCTTTGAGTTGATGCCAGTGTAAATAGAGGAAGCCATCCCCCAAACCATCGTTTCAAGTTCTCTGGTGCACAAATGTAGCTCAGTGAAGAAAGTATTTATTAAACATACACGGTTAAAATGTTCAAAATGCTTTGGGAAATGAACTGTGGTAGAATTTCCACAAAGGTGCGTGAGATATTTCTGATTACTTCAGACATGCATTTTAGGATCTAATTTGACTAACACCAGAAATGGTTTGGATCTATGTCTCCTTTGCCGGGCAAGTTATTATTATTTTAAATGGTTCACTCTCACTACTAGCATGATGCGTGTTTAGCTAGACAAAGCCTCAGTTATAACTGTGTGGACTATAGCCAGTCTCCAGGAAGCAACCTCTGTCTCCAGTTGTTGCAAGTTGTGATTAAAGGTCGAACTGTATTATTGTGAAACCATTTATTTATAAGTTATAACCAACATAATTATAAAGCAACCATATGCAACTGCTGTCAGAATGGCTGGTTCACAACTGAAGAACTAGAACGTGCGCAGAGATGTAAGGGAAAGTGAATGCCGTTTTGGAGATGCACTCTATAGAGGTCCCTCAACAACACGCAATTTCAAATTGAGTGGGGCGGCAATGGCTCAGGGGTAGAGTTGGGGGTTGGGAACCAGAAGGTCCCTAGTTTCCTATTCCGATCCCGGGCTCCCCCTGAGTTTGTGTCGAAGTGTCCTTGAGCAAGACTCCGAACCCCTAATTGCTCCTGATGTGCATATAAGGTTGGTGCCTTGCATGGTTTCCTCTGTCATCATCGGTGTGTGAATGTGTGTGTGAATGGGTGAATGTAATGCACAATCTTTGTAAAGCGCTATATAAATGCACCATTTACCATGTACTGAGTATAATTGGATGTTGCGCTCTTGATCAGGCCATCAGGGTCAGCACCATGCCTACATTTCCAACTAAATTAGATTTTTGCCAAAAAACAAAATAAGTGGTCTATTACCAGAAACCATAGGCAGAGTATGGAGAAGATTCATATTTAACCAGCTATGTTTAAGGATGACATGAACAACAACATAACAGCAATTACATGCACTGACTAGACTACTAAAGTTTACCTGCCTGTCTTGTCTTTGTTTTTTGAGACTTTCGCCTCTATTTTATTATTTTTGTAGAGGGATAGATACAAGGTGGGCTGACAGGAAAGGGGGAGAGAGAGATGGGGGGGGGGGGGGGTGACACGCAGTAAAGACCGTCAGGATCGGGAGTCGAACCCGCGGCACACTGCCAGACTGCATTACCAGCCAAGGCAGTGTCTGCACTAGAACTAGTGCAGACTCTCTCCCAATCTTCCGGCGTAGTCTGAAAACCCCACCTCTTCAGACTGAATCGATTTTAACAACAACATTTACAATTCTCTCCTCATGGTGGCTTTTCAAAGGAAGATTGCCATCTTGTCTCTGTGAAATGTACAACACTATTACAGTTCTGCATGTAATTTCAAGTGTAACAGGGAATGTGGTGTTCCAACTGAGAACCCGCAAGCAATTATTCACCTTTCTCTTCAATCTTAAATGTGTGTGGAAATTATAACAAAGATATTTCAAAGAGTCTTTCTGGCATTTTCAAGGTCTTCAAATTAGTAGTATAGAGTAATAGTCAATTTGTGCAATTTCAATATTGCATTATTAAAAGTTTTCCGTTTTAGTGGAAATCTAAAGGGACAAATAAATGTAAGTGTTTTACATGTCCGTGATGACAACTTGAGTGAAAGATGACCCTTTTTTTTGGTGCCACAACCAGAACCAGGTGTGCCTTTTTACTGACAATCAGAGCATTACATTGTATTCTTCCCCCCATGGGCTTGTCAGTTGCTGGTGGCAAAATTACCAGCATTTCTGCAGCTTTAATTCACATCTCATGTCATCTTTGTGCTCCCTCTGTACAATTTTCACCGCCAAACAAGAAAGAGAAAATGGAAGAGAGCGAAAATTGAACTCGAGACAGAAATTAGTTCACCACATCACGTCAATCCCGCAGCCTATAATATGACGAGCAGGGACCGGTGAGAGTGAAGGAGAAGTGAATGGAACAGGTCTAAATTGCATGGCAGCCCCAGTCAGGGGCTTGATTATCAGTAACATCCCCTATTGTGATGATGCACCAATTGAAGCCACCAGGCTCAAAAGTGTTATATCAAGCACTTGGAAGGAAGGAAGGCTTATAGTCTCATTTTTTGAGAGTTTACTTCTGCTGGGTGGTGTATGTGTTTCGGTCATACAGTACTGTACAGTATGTACTGTGCTGTGTTTTGTCAAAGTACACATACGTTATATATATGTTATGCATACAGTAAAATTGCATCCCAAGGAGACAATCCCAAGGAGGGAATACGTTTTGTTTTATTGGCGCAGAAGATTTAAAAAGGAAACACACATGACCGTCAGGTCACGTGTGTTGCCCAAATCTATACGGTCACGCTAAACAAAAGAACTATGGGAAATGTAACCCGAAGCGGGAAATGGTAACGGCCACCCACCGCATTAGGTAGGTTTAATATAGGTGGAAAATGTAAATGGAAGTAAGGACGGTACATGGGAAGGAACCAAAATGTATAAACATACAAAATGTATATATACTAGTGACTACAGTGACTAAAGCCCCTTGGGCTTTTTTGCCTCAGCCTAGCACCTTACCCTTCTCTTATTTATATGTTCACTGTGTTGTTTTTATACTGTGCTAAATAAATAAATACAAAATACAAATAAAACCTCCATATATTCAACCATCATACCTCCAAGAGTCATTCCAGCCTCAAAACACTTCTTCAGCCGGCATGAGGGACAATTCTTCCTCCGTAGTTTGTCAATAGTACAGTCATTTCTGCTTGCACACAGATATTTCTGTTTGCCTAGAAAGATGAAAAACAAACGTTATCTGTAACAACTAAATATTCAATTTCATAATGGGAATTATTTTGGATTGTAACAACAAGACAACATTAGACATTCCCAGGTAATCGGAGTATACAATGTGGTATCCAATTCATAGGAAATCATTATTTTTTGCACTTTTGCACTCACCTCTATGGTCACATTTTGAATGAGCCGACTCTGTAGCAAGTCATTCATTTCATCATTTGACGCTTTCTATTTAATTACTCATGAGAACGAGTTAAACGAAACAAACTGCTGTTCAGTCCCTGTGGTGGTGTTTGGATTTGTTTTTTTGTGCATGCGGCATGAGTTACAGCTGCAGCGTGCTCCCCATAATAACTCAAAATACATGTCAGGCATACTTTGCACCCATTTACAACAAGTAAGGCCAAATACTGACAGCCACTGTACCAGTAATACGGCTGGGGGGTGGTCAGATCAACATATCCGCCTGGGTGACAGCAGACTGCTGGGCGAGTGCTGGCGCTTTGGAATGGGGGGGGGGGGGTCAGATCAACATATGGAATGAATTCTGTACTGGCCATATATGGAGCGTGTCTTGAGTGTACAGGGTTTGATGAGGTGAGGTCAACATATGGAATGTCAAAACAGGGGTCCTTGAAGGGGGTACCAGGGGGTCCCCCAGCCCCAGGCCCTAACAAACTAGTTAATATTAGGGTCACAATCAGTTTAAACATATTTCATACTTTGGCTATTCAAAAACAGCAGATCTACAAGCTCATAGCGCTGCACGAAGTGACGTGCTGTGAGCTTGCAAAATCACGATTTGTGCAAATCTTTGAATATATATACGTATGGGGGGGTTCTTGACCGCTGATGTACCAACATACGTTTTTCAGAAAAACGTGTATTCTAAATTTGTAGAATTGGCCTCAGGTGGGTGGTTAAGTGGTTAATAAGGAATTGATCGATGCACACAAACTCCAAATGGAGCAATAACACTAATGTAGTGCCTAAAGTCCTATACTTAATGTCACTACTGGTTGCCGACGGCCAGGTGGAAGCTCTTACGTGTGACAGTAGAAACTGATCTCCAAAACATGTCCGTTGAGTTTAACTTTGCTTTATTTTCCGCAGTCATTGTCCTATACAACATACAGATACAATAATAAGAAAGAAACTGTAACAAACACAGGTGACCAGCCCTCCTGAACACAGTAGAAAACTGTTAGCCTCTGCCGTCTGCCACTGGCAAAACACCTGTGCCTGATCAGGAGCCTGGTTAAATACCTGGGCTGGCCCAGACACTCACCAAGCTGCAGTGACACTGTCAATCAGCAAATCATTAGGTCATAATGGCTCTTACAATTACCTTCTGCTGCTCTCTTGAAGAAAACTTTGCAGCTGCCACAGGTGAGCGCGCCATAATGACAGCCAGACGCCTCGTCGGCACAGATCAGGCAAGTTCTTTGTGGCGGGAAGAAGAACTCCATGGGAAACATGTGCTCTCTGCTGTCAAATCTAAAGGCAAACAACATACAAAAAACATACATTTACTGTATATAATCAAAAAGTACAGTATACAGAGGATAATGGACATTTTCCAAACATATGACGAGGAAGAAAAGAACGTCCATATCGCACACCTATACAGCGGACAGGTGCGTCGGATAACTGGAACTGGAGAAGTAGAGAGAGAAAAAGGGAACCCGCACAGCTGTCCTCACTTTGATTTAATGAGCAACGTTTCGGTCGTTCAGACCCTCATCAGGCATGCCTGATGAAGAATCCCTTTTTTCTCTACTCCAAACATTATGACAAACAATAATTTGATGCTGTCGAACTTGTAACTCCATATCTTAGGCGCTTTTTTACCCACAAATGTAGTCGTTATGCGGCTATGCCAATGAATTCCCCCCCCCCCCCCCCACGCACATTTCTGTGTGCTGTCCCAGGCTGCTGTTGTGTCATACTGGCTCACCTGCCACCTGAGCCCCATTCATATTTTATATCTGTGTATAGGCCTATATGTGTTATTCCACAAATTAATGCCCTACTGTATGTTATACTTCGTTGTACAGTGTCACAAAAACGTGGCAGATCTGCAAGCCTAGTGGTCCAGGCGAATGCCACATTTAGGGCTATATCTTGCTCCACCCTTTAATCCTTATCCCTAAACTAATTTGCCATTTTTTTTTACTATTTAAAAAAAAACCTTAAAAAAAAAAATAGTTTAAAAACCCTTTTAAAATAGTTCAAATAGCACGATCTACAAGCTCACAATGTCTCGTTGAAATATTTTAAAATGTTTTTCAAAATAGTAAAGAAAACGGCAATTACGTTTAGGGATAAGGGTGGTGCAAGATGGAGCCCATAGGCTCTGGCCTGACCGCGCATCGCGTGTTCAAGTCCCGTTCATGACGATCCTATGCTGCATGTGTCTCTGTCTCTCTCTCCATCTTTCCTGTCAATCTATAACTTGTATCTATCAATAAAGGCAGAAAAGCCAAAAAACGAAAAATCTTTAAAAAAAAGAAATAGGATCTACAAGCCTGTATCGTTTTGCATCACAGTGCATTGTGAGCTTGTAGATCTGATATTGTAATTGAATAACAACAATAATCCTTTGGAACACAGGTTCCCCCCCCATTTCCTGAAAAGTAACGTTTTGGACAGTACGGAAGACGACAGCCGGGGCTGCGTCTGTTCCAGACGTTTGTGACGTTTGGTATCTTGTTGTGCTGGGGAGACAGCAGCGTGGGCTGGGTGCTGTCTGAGCTTGACAAACTAAACCTCAATAACCTTGTACTCAGTGTCAGTACAAGGTTTCCATTATTTACAAATCAAAGGGATGGCCATGGGAAAGAGATTTGCACCATCTTATGCAAACATTTACATGAGCATATGGGAACAGACAGCACTAGAAAAATGCAGACTTAAACCGACACATTAACTATAGATTTCTGGATGATATATTTGGAATATGGGAACATAGCAAAGAAGAATTCCAGGAATTTATTGATGTTTTAAATAGCCATCATAGATCCATAACGATAAAATATGTGACACACACAGAAAGGATTGACTTTCTTGATGTAACAATCTTCAAGGGCCCAAACTTTAACACAAATGGGAAACTAGACTTAAAAGTATTCTTTAAAGAAACAGACACTCACGCCCTATTACACAAAACGTCATTCCACCCGGCACACTCCTACACAGGAATAGTCAAATCACAACTACTAAGATTCCATAGGATTTGCACGCAAATAAGTGATTTAAAAATAGCTTGTAAAACTCTATTTAATGCTCTCAGACTAAGAGGATACACTAGGACATTCCTCCGGAAAGCCCAAAATACCTTCTTAGAAATAAGAGTGCGGGATCCAGGCCCCAAATTGGCCCTGATAACCAGTTATTCAACACAGAGCACACTAGCCAACAACAGAATAAAAAGGAATTTTGAGAACCGAACGGATGATCTTCTAAAAGATTATAAAATGATATCGGCCTACAGAAATAAAAACCTTAAAGATTATCAAGTACACAGCAAGCTAAAAGAAATCAACACACCAGCACGCCAGGGACCAGAATACTTCAAACCCAAACAATTAGTAAAAAATAGAACCACAAAACGCGTTTTAGAGATTAAACAACAAATAACAGCCAGAACCAGCAACTGCATTTAATTAATCACATGTGAAAAATGTGGTTTACAATATGTTGGAGAAATAGGTAAAACAATAGGTACTAGGCTGGGACGACACGATACAATATTAACAATGCCAAAAAGACAACCACAAGATTTGTGCAACATTTCATGGCTCACGGCATTGAAGCTCTAAAACGCGCTGGACTTCAACACAATCCCAACAAAGACGTTTTAATGAAAAACAGTGGCTTAAGAACCTCAACACGGATTTTCCTGGAGGCTTAAACATGCCTAAAATCAGATCTTGAACACAACCAAACTTGAACTCAGGATTAAACTGGAGAAATCTAAAAGTGATTGGATCAGACTTCCTTCGGATACATGGCGAATGCATTTATTCCTTGCATTGTGCCTACACATGTGTAGGCACAGTGCACTACACACTGTGTGTGTAGGCACAGTGCACTGAAGTTTTTTAATTCCTCCCCCATTTCCTGAAAAGTAACGTTTTGGACAGTACGGAAGACGACAGCCGGGGCTGCGTCTGTTCCAGACGTTTGTGACGTTTGGTATATCTTGTTGTGCTGGGGAGACAGCAGTGTGGGCTGGGTGCTGTCTGAGCTTGACAAACTAAACCTCAATAACCTTGTACTCAGTGTCAGTACAAGGTTTCCACCTTACAGTGACAATGTTAAAAAAAGAAAATGTACAACCTATACTGGACATGTTAAAAAGAGATGACAAACATTTGCTGTCTTAACTGCTTATATAACATATATAACATTGAATATAAATGTGTTATTCCATCTAGATGCTTTATATTTTAGAAAAATAAATCAAGTGACTGAGATTTCATACACTAAGTTCTTGACATTTGATCTTTTACATTTGCTCAGAATTATAATGATGTGAACTTGTGAAGTGATGCAAGTGACATTTAAATAAGATCCCTGATATGTAAATAAAAGGCATACTGTAGGTTATGTGGGTTAACATTGAAATTCATGCCACGACTTAATCTGGACCATGGTGTACTAAATAAATAAATCCATGACAAAACATAAAACATATCAATTTAAAGTAGCTAAGAACTATTTTGAATTTTCCTTCATTACGGAAAGCGATCCCTTCTCCACCCAAACACACCCTGTCTACAGTATGTTCTACTGTAACCGATGAAGTAATCTGTGGCTTTGTGTGCTAAAGACTGTGATGACTGCAGCGTGTGAGAACGCTGTGGACACCAACACATGGATCCACGGAGGACAAAACAGAACGCGACCTTGGGCACAGCGTGGACTGGAAGTGCATGAAGACATAAGCATATACCTCAAGGGCATACAAAGACAAAAACACTTAGCTGGAATACCACTATCTCCTGTATAGCTTCAATTTAATGTTTTTGTTTTTTTGGTCAAATGTAGAATACACAGCAACTGTCTGGTTATTGTTTGAAACATCGTTGTCATGAAGATTGCCAAAAGCCCTGAATATATCTGAGAACAGAACTGCCTGTGCCACTGTAGCCACGGGGAACCTCATAATGAATATAGTTCGGGCAATGTAATTATAATAAATAGGCCTATAAAATATAGAGGTTATACAGTCGGCTTAGCTCTGGTCCATAGCCAATGATTCTGCCCTGCATTGGCTATATGCTACTTTCGCTTTTAACTCTCACATGGAACTCAGACCAGCCTCTCCTCTTTAGCGTAAATAAAAAGAATGTTTTTGCTACTCACGGTAGTATAAACGGTACTTTTACTCAGAGTGCGTCCACTAAGGAAAGTAGGCTTTCTAATGACACAACCCGCCTTTGTTTTGGTGAGTAGCAAAAACATTATTTTTAAATACGCTAAAGAGGAGAGGCTGGTCTGAGTTCCATGTGAGATTTAAAAGCGAAAGCCAATGCAGGGCAGAATCATAGAAGCATTGGCTGTGGACCAGAGCTACAGTTGGCTATGTCTTATGTTACATGAACTGAACTGTGGTTCTCAACCTTTTCAGGCAGTGAAACCCCCCAAAAAATAATCATATTTGAACTGGGGACCCCCGACCCTCACAAGCACTTGTAGGATTTTAGGCATATCATTTAGTTTGACTCGGTTCCACAGATAAATATCGTGAAAATAACAGATCGTTGCTAGGCGAGGTGTGCTTGTAGATCGGCTATTTTCACAAGTTTTGCGTAGTTTGTCTTTTTATTGTTACATTTTTTGAGAACCAGTGGTTGAGAACCACTGCTTTACACTGTGTGTGTGTGTGTGTGTGTGTGTGTGTGTGTGTACACACACACACACACACACACACACACACACACACAAACACACACACACACACACACACACACACACACACAAACACACACACACACACACACACACACACACACACACATAATGGGGGGAAATGGACCAAATTGGCGGAGAAAAAGATTATATTTAAAAATCAGACCAGTCTGAAGTGAGTGGTGCTGTACTGTACTCGTGCTTTAGTACTGTATTGTAGGCCTACTGTACTTGTGTGTGTGTGTGTGTGTGTGTGTGTGTGTGTGTGTGACACGTTGCGCAACAGTGCCATCCAGTGGTGAGGTGTTTCAGCTGTCCGTGCTCAGACACAGGGACACGCATACAGTACATATAGGGATGGACATGCATACATCGGGAGGGACGGACACACGTAGCTACGCAATGGAGTGGCTGCACCACTCAAAAACAAAACAATGGAGATTTAAACCTATAGGAGGAGGTTGTGAGCAGGGGGACAGGGGCTGATCTATGGGTGAGATAGTCAGACTGACAGCCTTCCCCTGATCGATGACAGCAGATTCCTCCAGGCACTGTTGCATTCCGTGTGGCCACGTTCCTACACACGATCGTGGCCACAATTGAGTCTTTAAGGCAATTCTTCATGTGATTACATCGGACGTGTTGAAAAGACGCACCCTAGGAGAGGCGAGCGCGCGCACGCTTTGCTATGAATACACACTGGTCTGTTTCTTTCCGCGTGCCACTCACAGAGAGCATGCCAAATAAACTGTGAGATAAATGGTTATATTGTTGACTTCATTCACCAGCTATTAATATCCAAGTTTAAAAAAAACAAAAAATACTCCCAGTCCCACCCAGATCTTTCCAGGCCCAGTCATCATCAGCGTGCACGTTCTGTGTATATCATCCACCATGGTTGTGATCATGTGGTCATGTAGACATGCTGGTTGATCCACCAGGCCACCCTGGAAGCTCTATATAGCTATGTGAAATTGTTACCGTAATAAAAATGCAGTCGCAGCAATGCTTATGTAATGTTGATACTTTAGCCTCCAGTATTCATATATCGTTGTGTGGCTGAACATATTGGCACCCTTGTGTCACAATCTGCCTCTGCCCTGTGTACTACTGTGTCCAGCTCACCAGACCCTCCCCTCTCCTTCTTTGGACTCCTAGTGTTTCCTGCGACTGTCAGACGTTCCTATTGAGCTACAGAGACTATTTTAGACTGCCTGTGCTGGATCATTGTATTGTTTTTAGCCTGGCTTATTGACCAGACTCATATCACATGCACTGTCATCGTCGTCGGAGGCAATTTTTCTTGCCACCGGCAGATTCGCGTCTGGCCCACTGTGAGGCTACTGAGTTTTGCCCTATGTGAGGTGTGGTTACCTGTGTTTATTGTTTTAAGTATAAAGTCAATGATCTCCTGCCTTTCATTTGAAGTTGAAGTTTCTGCATTTGGGTCCAAAAGCTGACACCAATTGCACATAAAAACCCAGCAACTCAACTGCCTGTTAAATAAGTTGAAATTGACAAAAAAAAAAGTATACTTGGTCTCCACAATATTTTATTTAACTGTTAATAGTACAGAAATTTAGTTTTTTGAATCAGAACTTAACATTTCATTATAAATAATAGATTAAACACAAGTTGCCTTGGCAAAGTGATTGACACCTTAGTTTTAATATTTGGTGGCACAGCCTTTAGAGAAAATAACTGCAGTCAAGTGCTTCCTATATAGACTTCAATGACTTCAAGACTACACCTTTTATACTGGCAGTTTGCCCCCTCTTCTTTAGCAAACTGCTCTAGTTGACTAAGATTATAAGGGTATATATAAGGGTATTCCGACTGCTGTTTTCAGATTTAGATTTAGTGTGGTTCATGCAGTGACACAAAAAGCAGACTGATATTGATACTAAAATATATTTTAATGAATCTAGGTTTTGGGGTTATACGTGGCACGTGAGTTAACTGATTCTGGAAGAAATTGAATGTTATTTATTTCACAAAAATGCAAGGGGTGCCAGTACTTTTTTTGTCCACAATCGGTACATAGAGGATCTGAAGTAATCATCCCCCTCCTGTAGTCATAGTTGAGTAACCTCCCATCAGTATTTGACAGGTTTTTGTATTTAATGAAGATACTAAAGTCATTTTGAATGTAAAGGTGGTTTTGTAAAGAGATTTACATACCCTGCACTGTTGACATTGTCACACTGGGGTTTTACCAGGGTGTGGTCCTGGCCATTTGCATTAACATTGCACGTATTCAAAGTCAGTGACCAAAAGAAAAACAGTTTGCCTCTTCACTGTTTCACTGTGCCTAGGGCTAGGTGACGATGCAAATAACTTCAAAACACAGTACGTTGAAACACAGTGGCGTGTGTGGTCTCATGGGACGTGCCAGCAGATTTGAGCAGGTGCTGTTGCAGTTCACCCATGAGTCCTGAATCTAGGTTTATGTAGCCTACAGCTTGTAAAAAAGAAAATAGCAACTGATTCACTGGCAACCTCACGCTTGGTGGAATTTGCAGCTGTCCTCACAAAAATGTGCACCATGCATGATCCATGCACAGTACACGTAGCTACAAATCCTACAACGGTACCTTTTTGTTTAATTTCGAATCGCAGTCCCAGTGAATGATTCGCCATAATTTTACTTTCTCTGAACAATCAAATTACCGTGAAATGTTAACCTGTTAACCTGCTCTTTGCTGAAATGAATGAACGTAATTTGGATTTGGACTATAATCAGGGCTGCACATTAGATCGGCTTTAAATAAATAAAATAAAAAAAAGTATCTAAATATTGCTTTGATGCTCATATTATCCTTAGGATAATATGAGTTTGTGCTTGAAATGTACTGTAATTCTGCAAAATGTTAATAAATATTTCAATCAATCAAAGGAAGTATTAAGAAGTTTGTATTAGAATATGCATATAGGGCTGGAATACACATGGACAATTTGCAACTCTGGATTTTTTTAAATAATGGGATGAATCTAGAGTTGCAATACTCTCCATTGACTCCCCAGTCCCCACTTATCCAATAAATATCGTTTTGCTATAAGTTATTCATGCATCCCTCTTTTATCCATCCGGCGAGACGGGTCGCCGCATTTTAGGAGCACCAAGTAACTCCTCCAGGTGCTCCTCTGAGTACTAGACCAAAAACGTTGTGTGCAGCCCTGACTATAATACAATATAATGCAGTACTTGACATCGGCAAGAGTGTACATGTTACCAACAAGATCCTATATGAGGGAATACCGAGGGTGAGCCAAATAAATAGCAGCCGCAGGAGAATGAGACTATAGCAGGACACGGCCAAAGACAACAAGAACTGCCAGCCAGCAAAAAAATGCTGTGGGAACCAACCAACACACGGGCACCGATCAAGAGGACGTCCCACGCGTGGACATCCCATACGTGGATGTACTCAAGAAAGCACAAAGCACCAACGAACTGGCCAGATGTATGGAGAAGGCTCGTCTGAGCATGACCTCTAGAGAGACAATACGTATATATCACGTTTTTTTCTGATGAATGGTCAGATGTACAGTATACGAAATAATTTATGCAGATGGCCCGATGACGCAATGTCATCGCTGTTTCGGTCTATTTTTATATGTGTCACTGTCAGCACATGTCATAACGACAGCATTTACAAGTTCAATCAAGTCCACATATAATTTGACATATTCAAGCTTGTAGACCTGACCAGACCAGGTTAACAGGAAATCAACCCAACTCTAGACAGGCCTTCAGTTAACCCATTTTGGGCAGGAACCCCTTTTGGTGTTTAGCTATTGAAAAATAGCAGATCTACAAGCTCGTAGCGCGCCACCGAGTGGCGCGCTACGAGCTTGTAGGTCTGATATTTTTGAAAAGTCCTGACAGAAAACTGTCAGGATGTAGAAGACATTTTGTTAATCTTATCTCAGGTCAGAATGGGTTAAGAGAGAGAAGGAGGGGGGCACACCTGCCAGATGTACCAAGACATCAGACACGTACTGTACTTCCCACAGATTACAAACACCCAAAAAGATGTGTGAGCTGTTGTGAGAGGAAAAGGACATCCAATGAATACAACCACCATAAATAGACTGTCAATCACGTGTATCACTGCACTGTGCTGCTGATCACAGTACATAGACCTACTGTACAACCTACTGTACAATACAAGTACAATTAGCTGCCATGTTCTTTTCCACAGCTAAACAAAAAAAGGTTTACTTTATTTTAAGTTTTGTACCTACTATACTTCATTGCATAGTTGCAATGTTACGCAGGTATGTCTACATTTCTTTATTCTGGTATAGGGCTACAATGCATCTTTAATTGTACAAATAATTTCTAATCTTTCATTCGGTTTTTTTTTGCGACGTTAACGTTTCCCATTCTAATAAAGCCCATCGAATTGAAATGTTTATAAAGAGAATGTCCCGCTATAGACACTGCCCATTCTGACAAGGAATACAAGTTCAAGCACTGATTCAAGTAAGAACATAATACATTTAAGCTTGCTTCAAAAACAAATTGGCTGGCGGAGATCTGCACTCTATCTATGGAGCGCACCTGTCTAGTTCTTTCTCTTGCTATTGTTACAATGTTATAGAACAGAGTTTTTTTTTTTTTTTTTTTTTACTTTTGTGTAGTTGTATTATATGAAATAATGAATCAAATCTTCAATCTAAATACAGCTTCAACCAGGGATCTGTCAACTACCGGTATACGCGTTTAGGAAAATACTGAACAAGGGAAGAGTAAACCAAGAGAAACCCCCTCTCTACAACAGTGGTTGCCACACTTTTTCATGTCAAGGACCCCCAAAATGTGTGTCGCGGAGCTTTGGTGTGCCGTTTGATGTGTCCTGATTTGACCGAAATTGTCGTTGTTGTTGTTGTAACACGTCTAATTAGACGTGCGACAACAACAACGGCGGAACAATAGACTCTAACGACCATCGGCCATAGGAATGTTAAAGGAATGTTAATGCTACATTTCGCTCCCTCCAGAAAGGCACCACCAGAACCCGACAGCAGCACGCACAGTTCGCCACACTGTGCGATGAAATGGAGGCGGAACATCAAACTCTGCTGTTGCACGCCGAAGTTCGATGGCTTTCAAGGGGAAAAGTTTTGTCGCGTGTGTATGAACTGAGGGAGGAATTAGAGTGCTTTCTGTCCGCTGAGCAATCCAAATATGCCGAACTGTTTGCAAATGAGTACTGGTGTGCAAGACTAGCATACATGGCAGATATTTTTATCCATCTGAATGAACTGAACAGGAAAATGCAAGGGCGAAATGAGAATATTCTTACAAGCACGGCAAAACTGAACACATTTCGGGAGAAACTCGCCATCTGGCGGCAGGCTGCAGGCAAGGGAAAGACATGTTTCCTTGCAGCAACGCTGGATACAACGACCATTGTATTGTGGCACATATTTTTGTAGTATTATACTTTGCATTGACAAATTGAACATGTGTGTGCTATATTTTGTAAATGAGTTTTCAAAAATAAATTGATGAAACTGAGCACTGTCTCTGTCCTTTTCTTTCTCTTTAAAGTTAAATGATGAGTGCTGTCATGTGTGTTTTTAAAAGTATATTGGGTTCAAAGAAGTTTTACTCTGTCAAAAGTATAATCTTTTACTATATTTAGACGTTTTACTATATATTTAATATATATATATACACACCCCCGTATATCTAGGTGTGCCCAGAGATTTTTAGGCTATGAAAAGTGTTCCCTGGGACTAAAAAGGTTGGGAAACCCTGCTCTAGACAGAGAGCAAAGACCAAAATTTGACGACAATACCATCAAAACCAAACAGTGCATGTCACCACAAGAACCTCATCCCCAACCATGCATGGTGGTGGAGGTGAGGTGATTTGTGATGGGTTTTCAGCCACAGAACCTGGAAGCCTGACATTGTCATTGAGCCAACATCATTTTATTTTGATACGATCACATTCTTGAAGAAAATAATTTTCAAAGCCATTTGTAGTTAACTACAAAGTTTGACCATTATGGTTGGAGAGACAGCCAAATACCAATGAGGTTTGGACTAAATCTGTAGGGGAAAAAAAGGTTAGCAAAAGACAGTTTGCCTGCCTGGCAGGGATAAAAAGAAACAATAAAGGCTCACCGGCCCTATGAAATGAATCACTTATTTTAAGGAACCCCATTGCTAACATAATGATTTAGGGCCATTGTACTACAAAGTATTGTGGTTAACAATTAGCCAAAAGTGGATCATGTGACACTGGAAGTGTGCGACTGAATGGCTGAGAAAATAATTTGAACGTTCTACTGAATGTGAAGGGGGTAATAATATTTTATAGATTGGGGGCTGCCATACTGTGGCATGCTCCCACTCTGTAGGCTCAATATGTCCGTTTCTCACCTCCCCCTTCACATTAGATATATATATAATGAACGCAGCCAGTCGCTTTGGTGAATTTCTGATCAATGTTATTAGGTCACGAATAACTACCATGAAATCACGAAACACTTTGATGAGGCTCCAGCGCCTGCATTCGGGCTTGCAAGCCTGTTTTGGAACCAGCCATGTTCGCTGCACCATCATAACACTGTCCTCGGAGTTTACTTATCGGCAGTGAGTATCTCGTCAACACGTCTTTTAACAGCAGGAAAAGTGCCTCGGATGTTGTGCTGTGGACAGTGGGTGCATATACTGCATATTGATATATTTTGCCAAAATGCCAGTGGGTTCATCTGCGCCTCTGAACCCACGGAGTTGACGCCACTGCGCAGCTGGATTCTGATTGGCTCTGATCGCCAAATTAAGGCTGATTAACCTTCAGGCTGATTAACCCGGTGGTTAATCAGCCTGTCTGGGATTTATCTATAAACTATGACCACTCATCCATACATTATCCCTTACTTACTTACATCTCAGAGGCAAATATTGGATAGTTTTTTACTCCACTTTCTTCTTTGGTTCTTTATAAGAATATTGTTATGCCAATTATGTTGTACTTTTACGCAAGTATTGTTTTGAAACAGGCCTTTTTCCTTGGGAGTATTTTTGCATTGTGTTCTTTACCCTTTACTATTTTTTATCAGAGTATACTTTTCTTCCACCACTGCGTGATTGATAAGTCTGTGCAATGCATCAACTAATTACTATCAAATATCATTCATAGCATTGTGGCCACGAGATAAAATATTACTGGGACCACTGCTGAAATTTGAAGATAAATGGATTCATGAATTCGCTTTAGACACACCCATTGACTATCCCTCTCACAATTTCACACATACAAGCTCGAGGCGCCATGGTTTTGTTAAGATAGTGTTAAATAACTCCCTATTCCCATAGCAATCATTGCACTGAGTTTGCTCAATAACACCAAAATGGGATATATGTATCCCATTATATGGGAATAGCAGACCTACAAGCTCTTAGCGCGCCATGAGCTTGTAGATCTGCTCTTTTTCAATAGCTAAAGCATAACATGATGCCAACACCAAAATGGGTTCAACAGCTAAAGCATAACATGATGCCAACACCAAAATGGGTTCAACAGCTAAAGCATAACATGATGCCAACACCAAAATGGGTTCAACAGCTAAAGCATAACATGATGCCAACACCAAAATGGGTTCAATAGCTAAAGCATAACATGATGCCAACACCAAAATGGGTTCAACAGCTAAAGCATAACATGATGCCAACACCAAAATGGGTTCAACAGCTAAAGCATAACATGATGCCAACACCAAAATGGGTTCAATAGCTAAAGCATAACATGATGCCAACACCAAAATGGGTTCAACAGCTAAAGCATAACATGATGCCAACACCAAAATGGGTTCAACAGCTAAAGCATAACATGATGCCAACACCAAAATGGGTTCAACAGCTAAAGCATAACATGATGCCAACACCAAAATAGGTTCAACAGCTAAAGCATAACATGATGCCAACACCAAAATGGGTTCCCGTTCAGAATGGGTTAACGCACTGTCAATTTTATTCAAACAAAGCCAGCATTCGAATACATGTGTTGACCCATTTTGGACGGGTACCCCTTTTGGTGTTACGCTTTAGCTATTGAAAAATAGCAGATCTACAAGCTCATACGAGCTTGTAGATCTGCTATATTTGATGCACATGCATCACCGTTGTCATGTGATTTGTCATCAGCGTCATCGATGATCATGCACAAAATATGTTTCAGTAACTCCGTTGAGACTGCGTTCGGTCACATCATGGGACTGTGTGTGTGTGTGTGTGTGTGTGTGCGTGCGTGCGTGCGTTTGTTTCTCTCACCATGTGGCTGCCGTCGGTCCACCGGAAGTCGTTGTCAAACATCTTATCGTTGAGGCCGATCCACTGGTAGTCCTGCCCCAGACCTAGTGCCAGCCAAACACAACACTTTACACTGGGCCCTTTTTAGGACTTTTCACTCTCACAAATAAGAGAGAAGAGAGACAATAGAGAGAGAGAGAGAGAGAGAGAGAGAGAGAGAGTAGCATTTTCTACAGTACACATGAATCATTCTTCCTGAGATAACATGACCGTGTTCCCCCTATTCAGGAGTTTGTACCGTTATAACTATTATAATCGTCTCTGTCGAGTGGAAATGTCCAAAAACGTTTCGGGGGACTCAAATTCAAAAGTATGGCAGATGGACAAGCTGAAAACGTGTTGCTTCATTGATGCGTTTCGAGCTTTTGGATCTGCTACTTTTAACCCCTTTTGGTGTTTTAAACATTGTGTTATAATTTATCTATTGAAAAAATAGCAGACCTACTACAAGCTACGAGCTTGTAGATCTGCTGCTTTTGAAAAATCATAAGAATGCGGCGCAAATCTTTGTATATATATTCTTTCAAAGTGAATGTTTTTTAACTCAGGTCTAAATGGGTTAATGCTTTCGTGTGAAGCCATAGCATGATCAAGGAGGGAGTTCATTTACAAAAGAACATGATGACTATTTATCTTTATTCTTTTGATGGTAAACAATAAACATGCTGGCGGGCAGTCTTTTTGATCCGAAGACAACGCATGCAAAGGTTTAAAGAGCAACTGTTTGTGGGGCTGATATGGTTCCCGTTTCGCATTTGAGTAAATGGTGCGCTGTGACTGGCCAGTCGCTGTGATTGACAGCCTACACCTAACCCTAACCTCAGTAAAACTATACCTAAACCTAACCCTAACCTTAACCTCAGTAAAACTATACCTAACCCTAACCTCAGTAAAACTATGCCTAAACCTAACCCTAACCCTAACCTCAGTAAAACTATACCTAAACCTAACCCTAACCTCAGTAAAACTATACCTAAACATAACCCTAACCCTAACCTCAGTAAAACTATACCTAAACCTAACCCTAACCTCAGTAAAACCATACCTAAACCTAACCCTAACCCTAACCTCAGTAAAACTATACCTAAACCTAACCCTAACCTCAGTAAAACTATACCTAAACCTAACCCTAACCCTAACCTCAGTAAAACTATACCTAAACCTAACCCTAACCCTAACCTCAGTAAAACTATACCTAAACCTAACCCTAACCTCAGTAAAACTATATCTAAACCTAACCTCAGTAAAACTATACCTAAACCTAAACCTAACCCTAACCTCAGTAAAACTATACCTAAACCTAACCTCAGTAAAACTATACCTAAACCTAACCTCAGTAAAACTATACCTAAACCTAACCCTAACCTCAGTAAAACTATACCTAACCCTAACCTCAGTAAAACTATACCTAAACCTAACCCTAACCTCAGTAAAACTATACCTAACCCTAACCCTAACCTCAGTAAAACTATACCTAACCCTAACCCTAACCTCAGTAAAACTATACCTAAACCTAACCCTAACCTCAGTAAAACTATACCTAAACCTAACCCTAACCCTAACCTCAGTAAAACTATACCTAAACCTAACCTCAGTAAAACTATACCTAACCCTAACCCTAACCCTAACCTCAGTAAAACTATACCTAAACCTAACCCTAACCCTAACCTCAGTAAAACTATACCTAAACCTAACCCTAACCTCAGTAAAACTATACCTAAACCTAACCCTAACCTCAGTAAAACTATACCTAAACCTAACCCTAACCTCAGTAAAACTATGCCTAAACCTAACCCTAACCTCAGTAAAACTATACCTAAACCTAACCCTAACCTCAGTAAAACTATACCTAAACCTAACCCTAACCCTAACCTTAACCTCAGTAAAACTATACCTAAACCTAACCCTAACCCTAACCTCAGTAAAACTATACCTAAACCTAACCCTAACCCTAACCTCAGTAAAACTATACCTAAACCTAACCCTAACCCTAACCTCAGTAAAACTATACCTAAACATAACCCTAACCCTAACCTCAGTAAAACTATACCTAACCCTAACCTCAGTAAAACTATGCCTAAACCTAACCCTAACCCTAACCTCAGTAAAACTATACCTAAACCTAACCCTAACCTTAACCTCAGTAAAACTATACCTAAACCTAACCCTAACCTTAACCTCAGTAAAACTATACCTAAACCTAACCCTAACCCTAACCTCAGTAAAACTATACCTAAACCTAACCCTAACCCTAACCTCAGTAAAACTATACCTAAACATAACCCTAACCCTAACCTCAGTAAAACTATACCTAAACCTAACCCTAACCTCAGTAAAACTATACCTAAACATAACCCTAACCCTAACCTCAGTAAAACTATACCTAAATCTAACCCTAACCCTAACCTTAACCTCAGTAAAACTATACCTAAACCTAACCCTAACCCTAACCTTAACCTCAGTAAAACTATACCTAAACCTAACCCTAACCCTAACCTCAGTAAAACTATGCCTAAACCTAACCCTAACCCTAACCTCAGTAAAACTATACCTAAACCTAACCCTAACCCTAACCTCAGTAAAACTATACCTAAACCTGACCCTAACCTTAACCTCAGTAAAACTATACCTAAACCTAACCCTAACCCTAACCTCAGTAAAACTATACCTAAACCTAACCCTAACCCTAACCTCAGTAAAACTATACCTAAACCTAACCCTAACCCTAACCTCAGTAAAACTATACCTAAACCTAACCCTAACCCTAACCTCAGTAAAACTATACCTAAACATAACCCTAACCCTAACCTCAGTAAAACTATACCTAACCCTAACCTCAGTAAAACTATGCCTAAACCTAACCCTAACCTCAGTAAAACTATACCTAACCCTAACCTTAACCTCAGTAAAACTATACCTAAACCTAACCCTAACCTTAACCTCAGTAAAACTATACCTAAACCTAACCCTAACCTCAGTAAAACTATACCTAAACCTAACCCTAACCCTAACCTCAGTAAAACTATACCTAAACCTAACCCTAACCCTAACCTCAGTAAAACTATACCTAAACATAACCCTAACCTCAGTAAAACTATACCTAAACCTAACCCTAACCTCAGTAAAACTATACCTAAACATAACCCTAACCCTAACCTCAGTAAAACTATACCTAAACCTAACCCTAACCCTAACCTTAACCTCAGTAAAACTATACCTAAACCTAACCCTAACCCTAACCTCAGTAAAACTATACCTAAACCTAACCCTAACCCTAACCTCAGTAAAACTATACCTAAACCTAACCCTAACCTCAGTAAAACTATACCTAAACCTAACCCTAACCCTAACCTCAGTAAAACTATACCTAAACCTAACCCTAACCCTAACCTCAGTAAAACTATACCTAAACCTAACCCTAACCCTAACCTCAGTAAAAATATACCTAAACCTAACCCTAACCTCAGTAAAACTATACCTAACCCTAACCTCAGTAAAACTATACCTAACCCTAACCTCAGTAAAACTATACCTAAACCTAACCCTAACCTTAACCTCAGTAAAACTATACCTAAACCTAACCTCAGTAAAACTATACCTAAACCTAACCTCAGTCAAACTAACGCAGTGGCTGGGGGGCGTTTCCAAGAACCCGAATGCGAAACGGATACCATATTAGCGTTTGTGGGACGTACGGTTGACGTAGTGTTGCTCCTAACCCTAACAACAACACAGCCAGTGATGGGTTTATGACCCTTTTCATTTCAAGGCCCATTATTTATTTGGCATTTGAGCCACTGGCCACCATTTGATGAGATTTAACCTCTCAGACCCTAATCTAAAGAATAGTCCTGAAAGCCACCCCTATAGAGCGTCGCAGTCCCTCCCCCTTTCAGAACAACGAGTGGCCCAGGAAATGAATCCCAATGCATTTTTCCCATAGGCATTTCTTAAATTATTTTTTTAAAGACCTTTTCAGCGTCGTACGAAGCCAACTCTTGTCGTGACAAATCATGCCAACACACACAATATTTTGGACCAAACAAATAATTACAAAGAAGAAAAACAACAAAAAATGTGTTTTTTTCTATTTTCTAATTCTTTGTTTGGCCCGAAAAATTGTGTTTGTTGTCATGATTTGTCACGACAAGAGTTGGCTTCGTACGACGCTTAAAAGGTCTTTAAATAAATAATGTAAGAAATGGTGCACTGCTCCTCCCGGTGTATAGGGGAGGGCTGTCTTACAGAGACAACATGTAGACAACATGCAGCAAAGGTTGCCATGAAGTTCATGATACGGTACTCAAACACGCAACACGCCGTCAGGCCACCACTAGGCCAGCGGGCGCCACCCGGTCTCGGTCATCTTACCAGTTGGTGTAAAGGCTGGTGATGGTGGGTTCTCCATGGCTGTCTAGGTGCTGGGTCTGCTGCAGCAGCACGTTGTTGAACACGCGGGTAATGTCAATAGTGACATAGTTCTCTATGGACTGTAAGACGGTCATGTAGGCCCTGACGCTGGTCAGTAGCTCGCTGGGCTTGGCTATCTCCTGAGTAGCCTGGTTGTACATGGTCATCCCCACAATAGACCTGACACATACACATGAAACAGTTTAGCTTTCCATGTGAATAAAAGGTAACAAGATGAACACAGACAAAGGTTTACTTTATGTTTGCACGTGTTTTGACAACTGTAGCTAAATTAGAACATTTCGCTAGACAATAACGTTAAGATAAATATAAATAAATACATACATAATGTAATTTGTATCCACTGATGACAAATCATAATTCATTATCTACATACATGATACATGCATCAACATTTGAGGACAACAGCAATATTTATTTTGGGGATCATTTACAGCAGGCTTTAGAGGTCGCAGTGTAACATTGAGCAATCAAACACATGTGAGTATTTGCAGTGTGTACATGTATTTACTTGGTAAATCTGATCTCTAGATGTGAGGTGAGGTATTCTCGCGGTGTGAAGGTGTGTTCCCACACCACCATGTTGGGAACGTAGTTGATGGAGAAACACAGCTCAGACAGGGCTGTGTGCAACTTGTCCAGACTGAAAGAAGACAACAACAAAGTATACGTTTCAAACACTTTGCTGTCTGTACGAGAACACACAAGGCTGTGAAGTCAGGTTATTATTGTGACCCGTTTAACCCCTGGCTCTACAATAACAGAAATACACACACAGTACATTGAAAACAAACCTTTCACATTTCGTTTTAAATGACAAGAATTTCAACATTTTGGTGTATTGAAAAGACAAGCTAAAAAAAAAACAAGCTCAATGAGCTTGAAGGTCTGCTATTTTTTGAAAAATCGAAGAACGACTGACATAGAAACATAGCTTTTTCAGAAAACTGTCAGGATGTAAAAGACATTTTTAGAATCTGATCTCAGGTCAAAATGGGTTAAGGATTTACAATACTTATTGAATAATAATGTTCTAGTGTGTGTGTGTGTGTGTGTGTGTGTGTCAGAGATAACTCACTTGGTGACCAGTAATCTATTTTTCCTCATGCTCTCAACTCCAGGCTTTTCTCGCTCCGGCTCTCCTTTCTTCCCTGTAGCTTTCTTACTCTTCTTGTTGACGGCCTGGCTGATGGTCTTGGCACAGTGCTTAGGAAGCAGCTGGAGACAAAACAAGTATAGTAGTAGTAATATTGCATGTATATATTAAATTCATCCAAATGTTGCTACAAGACAACAAAACCATTGGACACATCTGGTAGGATGGTTGCTAATGCTAATATCTTGTAATAGCATAGGCCTAGTGTTGGCTGTCTTAAACCAGTTAGTTAATTAATTAAGCAATATTACACGAGAGGGTGTTCTTTATATTCATTAATGCACTCGGAACTCTCCTGCAGCATCGCAGGCATGCATTAATGACGATGAAGAACACCCTCTCGTGTAATATTGCAATTATACAACAATCATACGAGCTTGTAGATCTGCTATTTTTGAACAGTCGAAGAACGACTGACATAGAAACATAGCTTTTTCAGAAAACTGTCAGGATGTAGAAGACTTTTTTTTAAAATCTGATCTCAGGTCAAAATGGGTTTATGGTAGATCACTTTGTCATTAGCAGAACGGAAATATGAACAACATACTTGGCAACAAAGAATTGATACTGCGTTATATTCAAATTGTCTCATTCGTGTCGTCCCATTGACCAAAAATAGGCGTTGTAGTGTGCGTGTACAGTACGTACCTGGTCACTGAGAGTACATTGTTCCGTGCAAATGTCAGTGATGAGATTTCTGGCCTGTTTGGCCATTTCATCCAGGAACATGTTGCACAGCGACAGGCTGCGATCCCCTATGTGGTGGCGCTAGAAGACACACACATAAACACACAATGTGGGCTGTTCTATGGCTACAATTATACTTGTCATTTCTATGCGGACACAAACTGCAACACAGTATGTTCTGCTAAAAACACAACACATTAGCTGGGACTATGGGTGTTTTTTTCTTTTGGGTGTGTGTGTGTGTGTGTGTGTGTGTGTGTGTGTGTGTGTGTTACCTCCTCAGGGCACAGTTCATGTGTGCAGGACATGAAGTGTGTACACAGCAGAGGGAAGCAGATGGAGTGTCTGCTCTGAGATGGTAGCTCCAAACACTGTTGAAACATCTTCTCAAATGCACGGCTGTAGAAACTGCACACACAAAAATATATTATTTATTTTGTGTAAATGTGTTGATGTATAAGAAGTGTGTGTGTGTGTGTGTGTGTGTGTGTGTGTGTGTGTGTGTGTGTGTGTGTGTGTGTGTGTGTGTCTCTCACCAGAATATGGAGAGGTCAGAGGTCTCCACTAGCATCTCCACCAGTGAGTCCACCATCTTGGTGTGAAAGATGATGGTGTTCATCATCTTCCCCAGCTCCCTGTGGTCTGCTATACCCAGACTGGCCTTAGAAACACTGGTATACGCCTAGAGGAGACATGGTGGGAGGGAATAAAGAACAGAAAGATGGAATAGAAGGGAACGAACCAAATGAACAGGGAAAGAAACGCAGGTTGGATGGAAACGAAGAGGGAATGAGGAAAAGGAAAACAGGAAGTAGGGATGAACCGAAATGCAAAGAAAGTGGCAATAAGTCTGAGGAATCAGAAACAAGAGAACGACAAACGGAAGACTATAGCACCATTGTGTATTGTATTGTATTGACATTAGACACCAGCGGATGGCGGATTTAGCCGGTTAACCGCAGTTTGGGTCAAAAGAATATATTATTAATTAATATCGGATAAACCGCGGGTGAAATAATGCTGGAAATAAATGAATGGCATCCATCTATAGGTTTTATAACTTTTAAAACGGAAATAAACTAATGACATCTATCTATAGGCTTATAATATAGTTTTTTTTGAAAAGGCACCAAATCTCGGTGTGCGTGCGTTAGTAGTATTTTTCCTTGAACTTGTAGATTGGCTATATCCCTGCAGCGGATTTCGGGTGGTTGCGGATATATAAATTGGATGAAGTCATTTATGCGGTGGGATAACAGGCGGATTATAAATATGCACACTCGGATTCGGGTGACAAAAAAGCTCATCCGCTGATCTCTGATTGACATGATCATGAATTGACATTGAATTTGAAAAAAAGGAGACATTTACACAAAATATGTTTGACAATATAAACGCATAATATCCAGCTTGCCCAGAGACATCTTGAAAATATAGCAAATTCGTTCGATACAATTTGTTCCTGAATAACATGTAGTTGGTATCAAGTTCAACTGTGTGTGTGTGTGTGTGTGTGTGTGTGTGTGTGTGTGTGTGTGTGTGTACCTGCAATCTGAACCAGTCCAGTCTCATGCCTCTGAAGTCAAACACATCTCCATCCTCCACTATAAGGAACAAGCATGTGCAAAATTACCACAACACTGTGTTTGATGTTATTTTTAAAACAATATTCACACACATCACATCATCCTTCAATAATTATATTCCACAACACTGAGCTGACATGGACATAAGCATTTAATCTTTGATGTTTACTGTCTGCTGGCGTTTGGCTTATGAATGTTATTCTGTTGTACCAGGTTTTTCTTTTCCTTTTAGATTTTTTTGAGAGAGAGAAACCATGAAACAGTTTTTGGCATAATATAAACACAGTACATTCCAGTATTAACCCATTTTGCGCGGGAACCCCTTTTATGTTATACAAGATCTACAAGCTCACGCCGAGTGGCGCTCTACGAGCTTGTAGGTCTGCTATTTCTTTTAAATGGTGAAAATGTGCCTCACATCTTTGAATATATATTGTTACAGAGTGAACATTTTAACTCAATTCTTTGCTTCTGTGTTGGGGTCCCTGGAACAACATATTTTCATATTGGGGTCCTTTCCTTGACATGAAATATTGAGCACAACTGAAACAGAAACATTTCAGAAAGCCGTCAGGATTTTGAAGACTTTTTTTTAAATTTCGACCTCAGGCCTAAATGGGTTAATTGAACTGAAAGACTGTATAAAGAAATAATGACCTGTTGCAATTGTACACTCTCAGGGTTAAATGATCATACATGATTACCTCAAACCATGATTTACAGTACAGTAGTTTATGTTTACCTTGTTTGACGCTGAGAGAGGTCATCGTGTTGACGAAGGAAGACATGATGATTGATTCATCTTCTGGACACACAGAGAGGTTCTAGCATAGAAAAAACAAGTTCCATTCTTACGGTGATTAATGTTATCGATGCATGTTCCTTTAGCCATTATTCATCATTGTCATACAAATAAATATTAGGAATATGAAACCATGGGTGGTAGGGGTAGTTTCAGTAACCCCCTTCCCCCCGTTAATTAAGATTGTCCCACTGACATTTTCAATGCTTGTGTGTGTGTGTGTGTGTGTGTGTGTGTGTGTGTGTGTGTGTGTGTGTGTGTGTGTACCTGCACCAGTTCGTTGAGCACCACAGCATCGAAACCAGATAGATACTGAACGTAGTACCTCTGCATGACTGGACCATACTTCCTCACATGGGCCCTCAGCTCCTCCATGTAGAAGATCAACTCTGCTATGTGTCTGTAACACACACACACACACACACACACACACACACACACACACACACACACACACACACACACACTTAACAAGAAATTCTTGAACACAAACAATAGTGGATGCGCAAACTTGGAAAACTCTACAACAAGTGCTTCAGGATACAGATCACGGGCATCGCCTTCTCCATATATGGCGACTGCCAATTATTGCAGACACTGAACAGAATTTTGCCGATGCCTGATCAGCTCTCAGCTTGGGCATGCCTGCAATCTGCAGGCACCTCACGACTGATTTATGGACATTACCAAGGCTTCCAAATATGAACACAAGTAGTTTACATTTGTAGCCAAGCTGTATAATAGCATCTTTAAGACGCTGGTACTTAAGCACCTTGGTAAGGAATGCCTCTTCCAGACTGTGGTCAAATGTACATGCCACTTCCAAAATGGTCACTTCTCTACTGTCATCAACACCAACAATATCTGGTGTATTAGCTGTGACATCTGAAATCATCATAGACTCAAATACCACACGACAGTGTGATTTGAGTCTGGCTACATGAACATGGCAGTTAAAACATACGAGTGCTTATACATTTTGGCAGATGATGAAACATATGAACTTAGCTAATAGGTCAACAATTCTGTCGTGCCTAGCGATGTACATTCCATTATATACATAGCAACCAAACACACATTACTGTGTGCGATCATGTATCAGTGTGTGTGTATTATTGTGCGTGTGTGTGTGTGTTTGCTTACTTGTCTATGAAGTCATCTGTACTTTTCTTCTGGATGTTGTCGGCGTGACGAAGGAGCCAGATGATTTCATCACGGGCAAACGATAATGCCATGAACACAAACAGCGCCTGCAGGTGGAGAACACAGAGTAAAAGAGAGAAAGGTCTCTTTTTGAACACCTACTGTACAAAGAAAAAACACACTACTTTGGTATCATTATCTTCATCAGAACATTATAGGGCCAACTCATGCAGGTGTTAAATAGAAAGTAGAAAAGTTCATCTTAAATCATTAGGTTTATAAGAAGACAGAGTCACACTAGTTATCAGAACATAATGTATTCCCTTAATAAACTGTGTGATAACGTATTCTGGCCCCGATTGAAAAGGCATTATCCCAATCCCACAATGCACAACTTGGAGTAAGGGACAAAGCGCTAAAGCATTGCGTGATTTCAAATGCCCAGATATTGAGCTTGTATAAACTGGGTACCAGTACCAGATCAGGAATCACCATTATTATTATTCGCAGTACTAACGTTGTGGTCCTGTACTTCTGGCTCTCCACAGGAACTCCATAACATAGAATATACAAATATTGCAGCACGACTCTTTAACCCAGGCCTGACGTCGGAATAAATAAAAAACGTTCGCTCTGAAAGAATATATATTCAAAGATTTGTGCCTTACGATTTTTCAAAAATAGCAGACCTAAAATATGATCTGAAGTGGGACGTGTTCCTCAGTCATGTTGCAGGTCCCTTGGTGTGATCCATGGTCAGGCAATGCCCTCTTGATTGTTTATTGTATTACTACACATTATGATACGGTTGATGATGCTGCGTTTGGTCGTCTAAATAATGTAAACTATTTTCAATTTTTTCTTATCTATCTTGTCTGTCCATGAATACGTACTCTGCTGTTGTTGCTTGTGTCTGTATTTTAGGTTGTCTGTTGTATGCGTTTGTAAAAAATCTAAAATAAAGTACTGATCATAAAAATAAGAAAATAGCAGACCTACAAGCTCGTAGTGCGCCACTCGGTGGCACGCTATGAGCTTGTAGATCTGCTATTTTTCAATAGCTAAAGCATAACATAATGCTTAGTTAAAAACACCAAAAGGGGTTCCCACCCCAAGAATGGGTTAAGTTGACATTATATATTACCTTTGGGCCCAGGAGTCCAGGCTGGTCAGCAAGGACGGTAGCCAACTCCTTCAGAGCAGAGCGGAGAAACTTGCGTCTCTCTCTGTGCATGGAGCCTCTGCACATCAAACACATAGATGATGCCCAATGACACATCATTCAATTATATATTCTATCACCTTCGGGACAACATGGTAAGATGAGAGTACCACTGACAGAAGAGGAGAGAAGGCAGGTGGTTGAGCAGGGGAGGAATTAAATATTTTACCTTTACTAGTTCAATAACTGGTCATACTATATATTTTTTTTGTTTTTTGGTAGGGTCAGTAATGTCAGCCCATTGACATTGGCCAAAGAAACTGGCCCAGACAGCCAATAAGTGGAATGTTTCTCAATAGCATTTTTTCTTCCATCCCTTTTCTGGGGTGAACACACAGATATTATTAGTGTAGCGTGAAAACATCAGGGGGCGTAAAAGCATAAGGTTTAAGTGATTAAAAAGTGAAGGGATGCAGGACTAAAAGACTAATGGATGGAGGAATGAGTGGCCAATTAGAGAAAGTGGTTAAACAAGTGCAAAAGCATGCAAGATAAAAGGATAGCAGGTTGAGAAAGAGGGAAAGGCGAGAAGAGACAAAGACAAGAGAGAAGGATGTATGGATGGATAGATAGACAGATAGAGGCAGATTAAGAGATGGAGGGCAAAGAGAGATTAGGATACGTACGCATGAGACAGTGCTTGTTCCTTGCATTCTCTTATGTCGTTGATGCGTTTGTTGTATCTGAAACACACAAATTGAAGAGAGGCACTGATTGAAAATCAGTGTTTTAATGGTGTTTTTTTTTTCTTCCATGATGTCACGAGCAAGAAGGTGCGCATGCGCCTACAGTACATGTGTGCATGGCATGCAGCTGATAGCCTAAGCCTAGTGTATTATTTATAGTGTGTGAGAGTTTTAGACACACAAACACAAAAGTAGACTTAAAATAGTCAGACAAACTTCTTTACTGTGCTGCAGTATATAGCGAAACTAAAACGTTTGCTTTGGAATCGGACAAATCTCTGCTTCGACGGTGGAGGAGGCATTATCGTTGCGTGCAGAACACCACAGAAGCTGTAGCCTACTGGAGCCATACTGCTGCGCTGTGTTGCTTTTACCGTGTGTGAGAACGTGCGTTCAGGTAAACAGTTTTAACCTGTTGTTATACGTATACACGACGTGTGAAAATAGGGGGCCGCGCCCACCGCCAGTAAACCTAGACCACTGCAGGGCACGTGGTGCGTTTTGGAAAGTCTGGTGACCCGAGGTGGATGATCTTCTCTTGAATCTAGGGGGACGGGACGGGACGTTCTAGCGTGGTCACCACGGCATGGTACTGCGTTCTACGAGCAAGACACCACTGTTGAAAATGGATGAAGTGCTCCTTTGACCAAGCAAAACACAACGCCTAGAGATTAACCCATTCTGACCTGAGATCAGATTCATACGAGGTTTCCACTGGACACACACTGGTCTGATTAACCCATTCTGACCTGAGATCAGATTCTAAAAATGTCAGTCGTTCTTCGATTTTTCAAAAACAGCAGACCTACAAGCTCGTAGCGCGCCACTCGGTGGCGCGCTATGAGCTTGTAGATCATACAAGCTACACACATGTGTGTAGGAGGCACAAACAAAAACGAACAGCCTTAAAGCTTACAAATTTAACAAAATTACAACGCAGAACAGTGGGCAATAACTAACACATACTGGGGAGCGGACAAGGTGCTACTGCTAAGGAACCATATTGTGCCGTTATAGTTTGTAAGTAACTGGTTGTACACTGGATTGGACAGGGTGCATCAATGATCATCTCCTATTTTGCATCTCTCTGAGCAACTTTTCAATAAAGACTGCGATTTGCTAGCCAGCAAGGTAACCTTACGTATGTGTCAAGTGTGTGACCATGTCTATTTGTCACTGTACATGTATTTGTCTTTAGTGTGTCTGACTGTTCGTCAGTAGCTAGTTCACTGACCAAAGCCTTCCATCTAGGAAGCTGACCATTACAACACAGCAGTTGGTCTGGAACACACAGCCCTGGGACTTGGGATACGAGTCATTACACACAACAAGATTTCAATCCCCATCAATGACACAGGTGGCACCTCAATTCCTTGCTTATTTCCTTGAGTCCCCTCTCATTTTTACCAAACCTGAAACTTCAACGGCCTAAAATGATAGCTGAGATGACATCAGTAATACTGTACGTCTACCCGGCTACTTTCGGCCAATGAAATGTCATGTATGGCTTGTGCATGTTTTTAACTACATACAGTGAGAAACAAGGAAGCAAGATCCATAAAGTTTCATAAAAAGCACAGTCTGGCAAATGCACAAATACAATGCTAATTGTGGTTACCGAGTGGCGCGCTACAAGCTTGTAGGTCTGCTATTTTTCAACAGCTAAAGTTTGAAACACCAAAAGGGGTTCCCGCCAAATGGGGAACCCCTTTTGTTATGCTTTATTTATTGAAAAATAGCAGATATACAAGCTCATAGCGCGCTACGAACTTGTAGGTCTGCTATTTTTGAAAAATCTAAGCACGACTGACATAGAAACTGCTGCATGTTGGCTTTAGATGGTCCAAGGTTCCTGATGAAGATCTTGGGAGGAGGAAGACAGATCTCCAGCAGCCTCACAGAGATATAGCTGAGGAAAACAGAGTGAAGGAAATTGTGTAAGAAAAGAAAAGAAAAAAGTGCAATACAATGTGTGTTACATTTCAAACGCACTTTCATCACTCCGACATTGGTGGCAACCACCCTTATAAGGAGCAATTTGGGGTTCAGTGTCTTGCTCAAGGACCCTTGAACACGTGTGTGTGCCTGCCTCTAACCGTCTAACGTGGTGGCAGCCCCGAACAGAGTTTGTGCCAGGTTTGGTACAGATCGGAGCAACGATGTGCGTCCTATGTCCGGATGTTACGTTTGTGACCACGATCTGCCCGCCCACCAACCCTCTGTCCATATATCCTATGTTAAAAGTGTGTGGATGGATGAACAGACAGAGTGGATGAATTGAGCCCTAACCTGAAGGACGCCACCATCTGATTGTAAGAGAAGTACTGGAAGTACTTGTATTATGCTGCCACACATGCTATTCAGACCTACAGTACTAATGTTTTCCTTGAACATTGTGTATGTAGTAGTACTGTGGTACTGAATGTAAATGGCAGACACCTACCCTCCTTCATACATGCTGGCATTGCCCTGGCTGGCAGTGAAGTAAACAGAAGTGGACCTCTGCCCCTGTGGATGTGACGACGTCTGCGTGCACGCTGGCTGTCCTCCACACCTTTCCCCCTGTGGATGTGACGACGTCTGCGTGCACGCTGGCTGTCCTCCACACCTTTCCCTCCAAAGGTAAACCATGCTAATTCAAAACAGTACAATTTCCTTTTTAAATGGCTTTGACCATCAATCAGAATCACTGTAACATATTACAATTAATTGATGACTTCAACATCACCAAGCACTTATTATATTGAACTAGTTTTTCCCTTTTTAGCAGCTGTTTTAACTATGGAGTAATGAAATACCTTCTTTTAACCTTTTTTAAGTGTAAATATAATGACATGAAATAAAGACCTTTTTATCCAAAATGTATGAAATGCAGTGATAACAATCCTTCCTTTGCATGTGCACTTCTAACCTTTCCTTTACAGCACACTTGACAGAAAGAGTAGCAAACCAAACTTTGGTTTATAGTGCACTATCCTTGTAGCACTGTGAGCCTTTGCTGCAGAAATACGTTTTTCATTCCATATACCAAAACTGAACAGTGCACTTTATCAAAGGTCATTTAGCTCCACAAACGTGTTGTATTGTATGTTGCAAACACAGTCCAAGTGTACCAACCTTATGCCTCTTCGGGGGTGCTAAAACAATCATTGAAAGTCTCAATGGCAAAAAGCGGTTTACTTTTTAGCAGCAGCAAAACACGCGTCTCCTCTCTCTCTTGTCTGGTTATTATGTAATACTTCCTCTTTCCGGTGCGCAGGTAGCTATTGTTGTGTTCTTATATCCTTACTGAATTGAATCATATACACAACATTGTCTTTCTGGTTGCTTTATTGTAGTGACTGCTCCTGTCGACTTGCCGGATGGTTTCCCTATACATTTCTGTTACCTGTCGTCACCATAGAGTATTGTCGTCACCTGCTTCCTGGTCATGTGACTTCAGTAACCAATACACGACAGCTATGTCCCACAAAACTCCCTTCAAAATAAAAGTATTTGGCTCAAAGGAAAACGACTTGTTTCACAATAAGTAACATTGTCATAATAACAATGTCTGTTCACCCAGAATATAGAAAAGTTCAGTAGAAAACGTGTTTGGGTTCTTTACAGTTACAGACACAGAGAGGGGGGAGGGGGGGCCTAGAGAAAGTAATATGAGATATTTTATGACCTTGTGATTAGCAGACAGCCAAAAGTAAAACATAAAACATAAATGTGTTTTGGCCATCCAATTATTTACCATGCACACCATCAAATATGAATACACGGTTTTCAAATAATTGCAATGCATACTATTGAAGAATAGCCTACTATAAAACTTCATGTTCAAACACTGATCAAGACAAAAATGGGAAATGATGGATGGTTATTTCACTATATAAATAGGCCTATTCCTGTGGAACCGGGAGTCAAGCAAAAGGGAATGCATCCCATGTTCTTGTCAGGGTCCCCAGTTCAAAAGTGATTAATTTGGATGGGGTCACGCCCTGACAAGGTTGAGAAACACCAGTGACCACACTACTCTATGAATTTGATGATGGCACACTCACGCACGCACGCACGCACGCATGCACACACACACACACTCCCACACACACACACACACACACACTCCCACACACACGCACACACACACGCACACACACACACACACACACACACACACACACACACACACACACACACACACACACACACACACACACACACACACACACACACACCGGTGTAAAGCTGGGAGGCCGCATTTGAAGCCTGTCAAGGTCACACCTTGACCCTAGACCTTAGGAGTGTCTTTGAGCGACGGGAGCAGGTTCCCCAGATTCAGCTTCACCTTCTGAACAAAAGTATGTCTTGTTTGAAACAAAAGGACTTTTGGAAAGGGCCTAAAGGTGGCGCTAACCGTCAAACTACAGGGAGTGTTGTGCATTTTTTTTTTTAATCCGACAGATACCTCTCTGGACTCACTTTTTCCCGCTGAATCCGAATATATCAACGACGAGACTGTCTGACCTTGGGAAAGTGGTGAAAAAGGGCGCTAAAGTTTGTAAAAATGTCACCTTTGCATCCAAAAAGGACATATTTCCTGTGATTTTTTCCAATCAAGGGGCATGTATTCCCACTTACTTTTTCCCCCCGTCTTATCTCTCTACGACGTCAGGAAGTGGGTGTAAACGCCCACTTCCTGTCCCCAGCCCCCCGAAATGTTGTGGAAAACGGGACCAATTCCATTAAATCCGGCATGAAAAAGTGATTCAGAAAATGTGTTGTTTGAAAAAAAATAATAATAATTGAGCTCTAGGGGCTGAAAAAACGTGTCTCTTTTGATTTGGCGGAGAGTTAGCAGTGTCGGAGAGCTACGAAACCACTTCCATCGGATTCGGGACGCTTCAAACATTTAGAAACAGTCTTGTTTGTGAAGACAGCAATTTTTTTGAATATCTTATTGAATTTTAAAGCTGGGAGGCCGCAAATTAAAGCCTTAAATGTCAACGCTTGACCTTTGGGTCTTCCGAGTGTCTTTGAGCGTCGGGAGCGGGCTCCCTAGACTCACTTTTTCCCGCTGAATACAGCCGTGGTGGTCTCGTGTCTCTACGATGTCGGGAAGTGGGTGTACTAGCCACTTAGCCGCCAGAAATCTTCTGTAAAAAACCGAGACCATTTTCCGACTCAGAACGGCGAGGCAAACGCGCTGATATGTGTTTCTCAGCACACGGACTTACGGTTCTCTTAATTGGCTAGGGTTAGGGTTAGTTTTCAACGCGCGATAGCTCTTGAACGATACGTCCGTCAGACAAGTAATTGACGTTGGCGTTTCCAGCTTTCCGAGGCCTACGATCTGATATGTCCGCCATTGTCGTGCGACCCCCGTAGCCCCTAACCCTAACCCTAGATAACCCTAGTTTTACCTGATCGAAAGGTTTATAGGGTTACCGATGCTAAGAATGTGTTTTTGGTTGAAATGCTGAATTTAAAATTGAGTACCAGAAGCGAGCCACATATCATCGCGTTCGTCTTATCGATAGCTACGCATGGACGCGACTAACTTTTATTTCTGACCTTTGTGGGAGGAGCTATCGCACTTTAAAGGCTACCTAGACCTATGTCCTACGTTACGTCCTACGCTGTAGAGACCTACGTCCTATGCTTCAGAGACCTACGTCCTACGTTTTAGAGACCTACGTCCTACGTTTTAGAGATCTACGTACCACGCTGTAGAGACGTACGTCCTACACTGTAGAGACGTACGTCCTACGCTTTAGAGACCTATGTCCTACGCTACGTCCTGCGTTTTAGAGATCTACGTCCTACGCTGTAGAGACGTACGTCCCACGCTGTAGAGACCTACGTCCTACGCTACGCCCTATGTTTCAGAGACCTACGTCCGTCCTACGTTACGTCCTACGCTTTAGAGACCTACGTCCTACGCTACGTCCTACGTTTTAGAGATCTACGTCCTACGCTGTAGAGACGTACGTCCTACGCTGTAGATACGTACGTCCTACGCTGTAGAGACCTACGTCCTGCGTTACCTCCCACGCTGTAGAGACCTACGTCCTACGCTGTAGAGACCTACGTCCCACGCTACGTCCTATGTTTTAGAGACCTACGTCTGTCCTACGTTACGTCCTACGCTGTAGAGACCTACGTCCTACGCTTTAGAGACCTACGTCCTACACTGTAGAGACGTACGTCCTACGCTGTAGATACGTACGTCCTACGCTGTAGAGACCTACGTCCTGCGTTACCTCCCACGCTGTAGAGACCTACGTCCTACGCTGTAGAGACCTACGTCCCACGCTACGTCCTATGTTTTAGAGACCTACGTCTGTCCTACGTTACGTCCTACGCTTTAGAGACCTATGTCCTACGCTACGTCCTGCGTTTTAGAGACCTACGTCCTACGTTACGTCACACGCTGTAGAGACCTACGTCCTACGTTTTAGAGACCTACGTCCTACGTTACGTCACACGCTGTAGAGACCTACGTCCTACGTTTTAGAGACCTACGTCCTACGTTTTAGAGACCTACGTCCTACGTTACGTCCTACGCTTTAGAGACCTACGTCCTACGTTTTAGAGACCTATGTCCTACGTTACGTCCTACGCTGTAGAGACCTACGTCGTACGCTGTGGAGACCTACGTCCTACGCTGTAGAGACCTACGTCCTACGCTACATCCTACGTTTTAGAGACCTACGTCCTACGTTACGTCACACGCTGTAGAGACCTACGTCCTACGTTTTAGAGACCTACGTCCTACGCTTTAGAGACCTACGTCCTACGCTACGTCCTACGTTTTAGAGACCTACGTCCTACGTTACGTCACACGCTGTAGAGACCTACATTTTAGAGACCTACGTCCTACGTTACGTCCTACGCTGTAGAGACCTACGTCCTACGTTTTGGAGACCTACGTCCTACGTTACGTCCTACGCTGTAGAGACCTACGTCCTACGCTTTAGAGACCTACGTCCTACGCTACGTCCTACATTTTAGAGACCTACGTCTGTCCTACGTTACGTCCTATGCTGTAGAGACCTACGTCTTACGTTTTAGAGACCTATGTCCTACGTTACGTCCTAGGCTTTAGAGACCTACGTCTTACGTTTTAGAGACCTATGTCCTACGTTACGTCCTACGCTGTAGAGACCTACGTCCTATGCTTCAGAGACCTACGTCCTACGTTTTAGAGACCTACGTCCTACGTTACGTCCTACGCTTTAGAGACCTACGTCCTAGGTTACGTCCTAAGCTTTAGAGACCTACGTCCTACGCTGTAGAGTCCTATGTCCTATGCTTGATTGTTTGTGGGCGTGGCTTGTTTGTGGGTGTGACTTTTTTGTTTGTGGGTGTGGTTTGTTTGTGGGTGTGGCTTGATTGTTTGTGGGTGTGGCTTGATTGTTTGTGGGTGTGGCTTGATTGTTTGTGGGCGTGGCTTGTTTGTTTGTGGGCGTAGCATGTTTGTTTGTGGGAGTGGCTTGTTTGTGGGTGTGGCTTGATTGTTTGTGGGTGTGGCTTGTTTGTTTGTGGGCGTAGCATGTTTGTTTGTGGGAGTGGCTTGTTTGTGGGTGTGGCTTGATTGTTTGTGGGTGTGGCTTGATTGTTTGTGGGTGTGACTTGTTTGTGGGAGTGGCTTTGTTGTTTGTGGGTGTGGTTTGTTTGTTTGTGGGCGTGTCTTGATTGTGGGCGTAGCATGTTTGTTTGTGGGAGTGGCTTGTTTGTGGGTGTGGCTTGATTGTTTGTGGGTGTGGCTTGATTGTTTGTGGGTGTGACTTGTTTGTTTGTGGGAGTGGCTTTGTTGTTTGTGGGTGTGGCTTGATTGTTTGTGGGTGTGGCTTGATTGTTTGTGGGCGTATCTTGATTGTTTGTGGGTGTGGCTTGATTGTTTGTGGGTGTGGCTTGATTGTTTGTGGGTGTGACTTGTTTGTGGGAGTGGCTTTGTTGTTTGTGGGTGTGGTTTGTTTGTTTGTGGGCGTGTCTTGATTGTGGGCGTAGCATGTTTGTTTGTGGGAGTGGCTTGTTTGTGGGTGTGGCTTGATTGTTTGTGGGTGTGGCTTGATTGTTTGTGGGTGTGACTTGTTTGTTTGTGGGAGTGGCTTTGTTGTTTGTGGGTGTGGCTTGATTGTTTGTGGGTGTGGCTTGATTGTTTGTGGGCGTATCTTGATTGTTTGTGGGTGTGGCTTGATTGTTTGTGGGTGTGGCTTGATTGTTTGTGGGCGTGTCTTGATTGTTTGTGGGTGTGGCTTGATTGTTTGTGGGTGTAGCTTGATTGTTTGTGGGCGTGTCTTGATTGTTTGTGGGTGTGGCTTGATTGTTTGTGGGTGTGGCTTGATTGTTTGTGGGTGTGACTTGTTTGTTTGTGGGAGTGGCTTTGTTGTTTGTGGGTGTGGCTTGTTTGTTTGTGGGCGTAGCATGTTTGTTTGTGGGAGTGGCTTGTTTGTGGGTGTGGCTTGATTGTTTGTGGGTGTGGCTTGATTGTTTGTGGGCGTGACTTGTTTGTTTGTGGGAGTGGCTTTGTTGTTTGTGGGTGTGGCTTGATTGTTTGTGGGTGTGGCTTGTTTGTTTGTGGGCGTAGCATGTTTGTTTGTGGGAGTGGCTTGTTTGTGGGTGTGGCTTGATTGTTTGTGGGTGTGGCTTGATTGTTTGTGGGTGTGACTTGTTTGTGGGAGTGGCTTTGTTGTTTGTGGGTGTGGTTTGTTTGTTTGTGGGCGTGTCTTGATTGTGGGCGTAGCATGTTTGTTTGTGGGAGTGGCTTGATTGTTTGTGGGCGTGTCTTGATTGTTTGTGGGTGTGGCTTGATTGTTTGTGGGTGTGGCTTGATTGTTTGTGGGCGTGTCTTCATTGTTTGTGGGTGTGGCTTGTTTGTTTGTGGGAGTGGCTTTGTTGTTTGTGGGTGTGGCTTGATTGTTTGTGGGTGTAGCTTGATTGTTTGTGGGCGTGTCTTGATTGTTTGTGGGTGTGGCTTGATTGTTTGTGGGTGTGGCTTGTTTGTTTGTGGGCGTAGCATGTTTGTTTGTGGGAGTGGCTTGTTTGTGGGTGTGGCTTGATTGTTTGTGGGTGTGGCTTGATTGTTTGTGGGCGTGACTTGTTTGTTTGTGGGAGTGGCTTTGTTGTTTGTGGGTGTGGCTTGTTTGTTTGTGGGCGTAGCATGTTTGTTTGTGGGAGTGGCTTGTTTGTGGGTGTGGCTTGATTGTTTGTGGGTGTGGCTTGATTGTTTGTGGGTGTGACTTGTTTGTGGGAATGGCTTTGTTGTTTGTGGGTGTGGCTTGTTTGTTTGTGGGCGTAGCATGTTTGTTTGTGGGAGTGGCTTGTTTGTTTGTGGGTGTGACTTGTTTGTGGGAGTGGCTTTGTTGTTTGTGGGTGTGGTTTGTTTGTTTGTGGGCGTGTCTTGATTGTGGGCGTAGCATGTTTGTTTGTGGGAGTGGCTTGTTTGTGGGTGTGGCTTGATTGTTTGTGGGTGTGGCTTGATTGTTTGTGGGCGTATCTTGATTGTTTGTGGGTGTGGCTTGATTGTTTGTGGGTGTGGCTTGATTGTTTGTGGGCGTGTCTTGATTGTTTGTGGGTGTGGCTTGTTTGTTTGTGGGAGTGGCTTTGTTGTTTGTGGGTGTGACTTGTTTGTGGGAGTGGCTTTGTTGTTTGTGGGTGTGGTTTGTTTGTTTGTGGGCGTGTCTTGATTGTGGGCGTAGCATGTTTGTTTGTGGGAGTGGCTTGATTGTTTGTGGGCGTGTCTTGATTGTTTGTGGGTGTGGCTTGATTGTTTGTGGGTGTGGCTTGATTGTTTGTGGGCGTGTCTTCATTGTTTGTGGGTGTGGCTTGTTTGTTTGTGGGAGTGGCTTTGTTGTTTGTGGGTGTGGCTTGATTGTTTGTGGGTGTAGCTTGATTGTTTGTGGGCGTGTCTTGATTGTTTGTGGGTGTGGCTTGATTGTTTGTGGGTGTGGCTTGTTTGTTTGTGGGCGTAGCATGTTTGTTTGTGGGAGTGGCTTGTTTGTGGGTGTGGCTTGATTGTTTGTGGGTGTGGCTTGATTGTTTGTGGGCGTGACTTGTTTGTTTGTGGGAGTGGCTTTGTTGTTTGTGGGTGTGGCTTGTTTGTTTGTGGGCGTAGCATGTTTGTTTGTGGGAGTGGCTTGTTTGTGGGTGTGGCTTGATTGTTTGTGGGTGTGGCTTGATTGTTTGTGGGTGTGACTTGTTTGTGGGAATGGCTTTGTTGTTTGTGGGTGTGGCTTGTTTGTTTGTGGGCGTAGCATGTTTGTTTGTGGGAGTGGCTTGTTTGTTTGTGGGTGTGACTTGTTTGTGGGAGTGGCTTTGTTGTTTGTGGGTGTGGTTTGTTTGTTTGTGGGCGTGTCTTGATTGTGGGCGTAGCATGTTTGTTTGTGGGAGTGGCTTGTTTGTGGGTGTGGCTTGATTGTTTGTGGGTGTGGCTTGATTGTTTGTGGGTGTGGCTTGATTGTTTGTGGGTGTGGCTTGATTGTTTGTGGGCGTGTCTTGATTGTTTGTGGGTGTGGCTTGTTTGTTTGTGGGAGTGGCTTTGTTGTTTGTGGGTGTGGCTTGATTGTTTGTGGGTGTAGCTTGATTGTTTGTGGGCGTGTCTTGATTGTTTGTGGGTGTGGCTTGATTGTTTGTGGGTGTGGCTTGTTTGTTTGTGGGCGTAGCATGTTTGTTTGTGGGAGTGGCTTGTTTGTGGGTGTGGCTTGATTGTTTGTGGGTGTGGCTTGATTGTTTGTGGGCGTGACTTGTTTGTTTGTGGGAGTGGCTTTGTTGTTTGTGGGTGTGGCTTGATTGTTTGTGGGTGTGGCTTGTTTGTTTGTGGGCGTAGCATGTTTGTTTGTGGGAGTGGCTTGATTGTTTGTGGGTGTGGCTTGATTGTTTGTGGGTGTGGCTTGTTTGTTTGTGGGCGTAGCATGTTTGTTTGTGGGAGTGGCTTGTTTGTAGGTGTGGCTTGATTGTTTGTGGGTGTGGCTTGATTGTTTGTGGGTGTGACTTGTTTGTGGGAGTGGCTTTGTTGTTTGTGGGTGTGGTTTGTTTGTTTGTGGGCGTGTCTTGATTGTGGGCGTAGCATGTTTGTTTGTGGGAGTGGCTTGTTTGTGGGTGTGGCTTGATTGTTTGTGGGTGTGGCTTGATTGTTTGTGGGTGTGACTTGTTTGTGGGAGTGGCTTTGTTGTTTGTGGGTGTGGCTTGATTGTTTGTGGGTGTAGCTTGATTGTTTGTGGGCGTGTCTTGTTTGTTTGTGGGAGTGGCTTGTTTGTGGGTGTGGCTTGATTGTTTGTGGGTGTGGCTTGATTGTTTGTGGGTGTGACTTGTTTGTTTGTGGGAGTGGCTTTGTTGTTTGTGGGTGTGGCTTGATTGTTTGTGGGTGTAGCTTGATTGTTTGTGGGTGTGGCTTGTTTGTTTGTGGGCGTAGCATGTTTGTTTGTGGGAGTGGCTTGTTTGTGGGTGTGGCTTGATTGTTTGTGGGTGTGGCTTGATTGTTTGTGGGTGTGGCTTGATTGTTTGTGGGCGTGACTTGTTTGTTTGTGGGAGTGGCTTTGTTGTTTGTGGGTGTGGCTTGATTGTTTGTGGGTGTAGCTTGATTCTTTGTGGGCGTGTCTTGATTGTTTGTGGGTGTGGCTTGATTGTTTGTGGGTGTGGCTTGTTTGTTTGTGGGCGTAGCATGTTTGTTTGTGGGAGTGGCTTGTTTGTGGGCGTGACTTGTTTGTTTGTGGGAGTGGCTTTGTTGTTTGTGGGTGTGGCTTAATTGTTTGTGGGTGTGGCTTGATTGTTTGTGGGCGTGACTTGTTTGTTTGTGGGAGTGGCTTTGTTGTTTGTGGGTGTGGCTTGATTGTTTGTGGGTGTGGCTTGTTTGTTTGTGGGCGTAGCATGTTTGTTTGTGGGAGTGGCTTGTTTGTGGGTGTGGCTTGATTGTTTGTGGGTGTGGCTTGTTTGTTTGTGGGCGTAGCATGTTTGTTTGTGGGAGTGGCTTGTTTGTAGGTGTGGCTTGATTGTTTGTGGGTGTGGCTTGATTGTTTGTGGGTGTGACTTGTTTGTGGGAGTGGCTTTGTTGTTTGTGGGTGTGGTTTGTTTGTTTGTGGGCGTGTCTTGATTGTGGGCGTAGCATGTTTGTTTGTGGGAGTGGCTTGTTTGTGAGTGTGGCTTGATTGTTTGTGGGTGTGGCTTGATTGTTTGTGGGTGTGACTTGTTTGTGGGAGTGGCTTTGTTGTTTGTGGGTGTGGCTTGATTGTTTGTGGGTGTAGCTTGATTGTTTGTGGGCGTGTCTTGTTTGTTTGTGGGAGTGGCTTGTTTGTGGGTGTGGCTTGATTGTTTGTGGGTGTGGCTTGATTGTTTGTGGGTGTGACTTGTTTGTTTGTGGGAGTGGCTTTGTTGTTTGTGGGTGTGGCTTGATTGTTTGTGGGTGTAGCTTGATTGTTTGTGGGTGTGGCTTGTTTGTTTGTGGGCGTAGCATGTTTGTTTGTGGGAGTGGCTTGTTTGTGGGTGTGGCTTGATTGTTTGTGGGTGTGGCTTGATTGTTTGTGGGTGTGGCTTGATTGTTTGTGGGCGTGACTTGTTTGTTTGTGGGAGTGGCTTTGTTGTTTGTGGGTGTGGCTTGATTGTTTGTGGGTGTAGCTTGATTGTTTGTGGGCGTGTCTTGATTGTTTGTGGGTGTGGCTTGATTGTTTGTGGGTGTGGCTTGTTTGTTTGTGGGCGTAGCATGTTTGTTTGTGGGAGTGGCTTGTTTGTGGGCGTGACTTGTTTGTTTGTGGGAGTGGCTTTGTTGTTTGTGGGTGTGGCTTAATTGTTTGTGGGTGTGGCTTGATTGTTTGTGGGCGTGACTTGTTTGTTTGTGGGAGTGGCTTTGTTGTTTGTGGGTGTGGCTTGATTGTTTGTGGGTGTGGCTTGTTTGTTTGTGGGCGTAGCATGTTTGTTTGTGGGAGTGGCTTGTTTGTGGGTGTGGCTTGATTGTTTGTGGGTGTGGCTTGTTTGTTTGTGGGCGTAGCATGTTTGTTTGTGGGAGTGGCTTGTTTGTGGGTGTGGCTTGATTGTTTGTGGGTGTAGCTTGATTGTTTGTGGGCGTGTCTTGATTGTTTGTGGGTGTGGCTTGATTGTTTGTGGGTGTGGCTTGTTTGTTTGTGGGCGTAGCATGTTTGTTTGTGGGAGTGGCTTGTTTGTGGGCGTGACTTGTTTGTTTGTGGGAGTGGCTTTGTTGTTTGTGGGTGTGGCTTAATTGTTTGTGGGTGTGGCTTGTTTGTTTGTGGGCGTAGCATGTTTGTTTGTGGGAGTGGCTTGTTTGTGGGTGTGGCTTGATTGTTTGTGGGTGTGGCTTGTTTGTTTGTGGGCGTAGCATGTTTGTTTGTGGGAGTGGCTTGTTTGTGGGTGTGGCTTGATTGTTTGTGGGTGTAGCTTGATTGTTTGTGGGCGTGACTTGTTTGTTTGTGGGAGTGGCTTTGTTGTTTGTGGGTGTGGCTTAATTGTTTGTGGGTGTGGCTTGTTTGTTTGTGGGCGTAGCATGTTTGTTTGTGGGAGTGGCTTGTTTGTGGGTGTGGCTTGATTGTTTGTGGGTGTGGCTTGATTGTTTGTGGGTGTGACTTGTTTGTGGGAGTGGCTTTGTTGTTTGTGGGTGTGGCTTGTTTGTTTGTGGGCGTAGCATGTTTGTTTGTGGGAGTGGCTTGTTTGTGGGTGTGGCTTGATTGTTTGTGGGTGTAGCTTGATTGTTTGTGGGCGTGTCTTGATTGTTTGTGGGTGTGGCTTGATTGTTTGTGGGTGTGGCTTGTTTGTTTGTGGGCGTAGCATGTTTGTTTGTGGGAGTGGCTTGTTTGTGGGTGTGGCTTGATTGTTTGTGGGTGTAGCTTGATTGTTTGTGGGCGTGTCTTGATTGTTTGTGGGTGTGGCTTGATTGTTTGTGGGTGTGACTTGTTTGTTTGTGGGAGTGGCTTTGTTGTTTGTGGGTGTGGCTTGATTGTTTGTGGGTGTAGCTTGATTGTTTGTGGGTGTGGCTTGTTTGTTTGTGGGCGTAGCATGTTTGTTTGTGGGAGTGGCTTGTTTGTGGGCGTGACTTGTTTGTTTGTGGGAGTGGCTTTGTTGTTTGTGGGTGTGGCTTAATTGTTTGTGGGTGTGGCTTGTTTGTTTGTGGGCGTAGCATGTTTGTTTGTGGGAGTGGCTTGTTTGTGGGTGTGGCCACACCCACAAACAATCAAGACACGCCCACAAACAATCAAGCTACACCCACAAACAATCAAGCCACACCCACAAACAACAAAGCCACTCCCACAAACAAGTCACACCCACAAACAATCAAGCCACGCCCACAAACAAACAAGCCACACCCACAAACAATAAAGCCACTCCCACAAACAATCAAGACACGCCCACAAACAAACAAGCCACACCCACAAACAATCAAGCCACTCCCACAAACAATAAAGCCACACCCACAAACAGACAAGCCACACCCACAAACAAGCCACTCCCACAAACAAACATGCTACGCCCACAAACAAACAAGCCACACCCACAATCAAGACACGCCCACAAACAATCAAGCCACACCCACAAACAATAAAGCCACTCCCACAAACAAACAAGACACGCCCACAAACAATCAAGCCACACCCACAAACAAGTCACACCCACAAACAATCAAGCCACACCCACAAACAATCAAGCCACTCCCACAAACAATCAAGACACGCCCACAAACAAACAAGCCACACCCAGAAACAATCAAGCCACTCCCACAAACAATAAAGCCACACCCACAAACAGACAAGCCACACCCACAAACAAGCCACTCCCACAAACAAACATGCTACGCCCACAAACAAACAAGCCACACCCACAATCAAGACACGCCCACAAACAAACAAGCCACACCCACAAACAATAAAGCCACTCCCACAAACAACAAAGCCACTCCCACAAACAAGTCACACCCACAAACAATCAAGCCACACCCACAAACAATCAAGCCACACCCACAAACAATAAAGCCACTCCCACAAACAAACAAGACACGCCCACAAACAATCAAGCCACACCCACAAACAACAAAGCCACTCCCACAAACAAGTCACACCCACAAACAATCAAGCCACACCCACAAACAATCAAGACACGCCCACAAACAATCAAGCTACACCCACAAACAATCAAGCCACACCCACAAACAATCAAGCCACACCCACAAACAATCAAGACACGCCCACAAACAATCAAGCTACACCCACAAACAAACAAGCCACACCCACAAACAATCAAGCCACACCCACAAACAATCAAGACATGCCCACAAACAAACAAGACACGCCCACAAACAATCAAGCCACACCCACAAACAACAAAGCCACTCCCACAAACAAGTCACACCCACAAACAATCAAGCCACACCCACAAACAATCAAGACACGCCCACAAACAATCAAGCCACACCCACAAACAACAAAGCCACTCCCACAAACAAGTCACACCCACAAACAATCAAGCCACGCCCACAAACAAACAAGCCACACCCACAAACAATAAAGCCACTCCCACAAACAATCAAGACACGCCCACAAACAAACAAGCCACACCCACAAACAATCAAGCCACTCCCACAAACAATAAAGCCACACCCACAAACAGACAAGCCACACCCACAAACAAGCCACTCCCACAAACAAACATGCTACGCCCACAAACAAACAAGCCACACCCACAATCAAGACACGCCCACAAACAATCAAGCCACACCCACAAACAATAAAGCCACTCCCACAAACAAACAAGCCACACCCACAAACAATCAAGCCACACCCACAAACAATAAAGCCACTCCCACAAACAAACAAGACACGCCCACAAACAATCAAGCCACACCCACAAACAACAAAGCCACTCCCACAAACAAGCCACACCCACAAACAATCAAGCCACACCCACAAACAACAAAGCCACTCCCACAAACAAACAAGTCACGCCCACAAACAATCAAGCCACACCCACAAACAATCAAGCCACACCCACAAACAATCAAGACACGCCCACAAACAATCAAGCTACACCCACAAACAATCAAGCCACACCCACAAACAATCAAGCCACACCCACAAACAATCAAGACACGCCCACAAACAATCAAGCTACACCCACAAACAAACAAGCCACACCCACAAACAATCAAGCCACACCCACAAACAATCAAGACATGCCCACAAACAAACAAGACACGCCCACAAACAATCAAGCCACACCCACAAACAACAAAGCCACTCCCACAAACAAGTCACACCCACAAACAATCAAGCCACACCCACAAACAATCAAGACACGCCCACAAACAATCAAGCTACACCCACAAACAAACAAGCCACACCCACAAACAATCAAGCCACACCCACAAACAACAAAGCCACTCCCACAAACAAACAAGTCACGCCCACAAACAATCAAGCCACACCCACAAACAACAAAGCCACTCCCACAAACAAGTCACACCCACAAACAATCAAGCCACGCCCACAAACAAACAAGCCACACCCACAAACAATAAAGCCACTCCCACAAACAATCAAGACACGCCCACAAACAAACAAGCCACACCCACAAACAATCAAGCCACTCCCACAAACAATAAAGCCACACCCACAAACAGACAAGCCACACCCACAAACAAGCCACTCCCACAAACAAACATGCTACGCCCACAAACAAACAAGCCACACCCACAATCAAGACACGCCCACAAACAATCAAGCCACACCCACAAACAATAAAGCCACTCCCACAAACAAACAAGACACGCCCACAAACAATCAAGCCACACCCACAAACAAGTCACACCCACAAACAATCAAGCCACACCCACAAACAATCAAGCCACACCCACAAACAATAAAGCCACACCCACAAACAATAAAGCCACTCCCACAAACAAACAAGACACGCCCACAAACAATCAAGCCACACCCACAAACAACAAAGCCACTCCCACAAACAAGTCACACCCACAAACAATCAAGCCACACCCACAAACAATCAAGCCACACCCACAAACAATCAAGACACGCCCACAAACAATCAAGCCACACCCACAAACAATCAAGCCACACCCACAAACAATCAAGCCACACCCACAAACAAGCCACACCCACAAACAGACAAACCACACCCACAAACAATCAAGCCACTCCCACAAACAAGTCACACCCACAAACAATCAAGCCACACCCACAAACAATCAAGCCACACCCACAAACAATCAAGACACGCCCACAAACAATCAAGCTACACCCACAAACAAACAAGCCACACCCACAAACAATCAAGCCACACCCACAAACAATCAAGCCACACCCACAAACAAGCCACACCCACAAACAGACAAACCACACCCACAAACAATCAAGCCACTCCCACAAACAAGTCACACCCACAAACAATCAAGCCACGCCCACAAACAAACAAGCCACACCCACAAACAATAAAGCCACTCCCACAAACAATCAAGACACGCCCACAAACAAACAAGCCACACCCACAAACAATCAAGCCACTCCCACAAACAATAAAGCCACACCCACAAACAGACAAGCCACACCCACAAACAAGCCACTCCCACAAACAAACATGCTACGCCCACAAACAAACAAGCCACACCCACAATCAAGACACGCCCACAAACAATCAAGCCACACCCACAAACAATAAAGCCACTCCCACAAACAAACAAGACACGCCCACAAACAATCAAGCCACACCCACAAACAAGTCACACCCACAAACAATCAAGCCACACCCACAAACAATCAAGCCACTCCCACAAACAATCAAGACACGCCCACAATCAATCAAGCCACACCCACAAACAATCAAGCCACATCCACAAACAAGCCACACCCACAAACAAGCCACACCCACAAACAAACAATCAAGCCACACCCACAAACAAGCCACACCCACAATCAAAACACGCCCACAATCAATCAAGCCACACCCACAAACAAACAAACCACACCCACAAACAATCAAGCCACACCCACAGACAATCAAGCCACACCCACAAACAATCAAGCCACACCCACAAACAAGACCCGCCCACAAACAAACAAACCACACCCACAAACAATAAAGCCACACCCACAAACAAGCCACGCTACACCCACAAACAAACAAACCACACCCACAAACAATCAAGCCACACCCACAAACAAACAAACCACACCCACAAACAATAAAGCCACTCCCACAATCAATCAAGCCACACCCACAAACAATCAAGCCACATCCACAAACAAGCCACACCCACAAACAAGCCACACCCACAAACAAACAATCAAGCCACACCCACAAACAATCAAGCCACATCCACAAACAAGCCACACCCACAAACAAGCC
>NW_027666070.1:105000-114225 GCF_963924005.1 Protomyctophum bolini
CGTAGCCTAGCTATAGAGCACCCTGTAACATGCCTTGATCCCGCATCAGCTGCTGCCAGCGTAGAGTCTGAGAGTTAGTTGGGAGGAGGAGGGGGATCCCCCCCCCCAAAAGGTAAATAGAGGCGAGAAGAGACTGTCTTCTTTGTAAAAGGTAAACAATGGATGATGGAATGGATTTTATTTAGGTTTTGCTGTCTTTTTCAAAAGGTTAATTTGTTATGCTCCTCGCTCCTCGTCCGCAGTCTCGGATCTTGACCTGTGGCCGCGAACACGGGCCGTTCAAACTCAAATCGGCTGCGTTATCCAGCAGACCAACGAGACTACGAAATGCCATGGATTTTGGGTACGTTTGGTTTCGTCCCCTCCCAACGTCACATTGGTCCCCCCCAAATGAGTTGGGGGGGGGTCCCCCTGGCTGGGGGGTTATCCCCCCTGGCTTCAAAGTTATCTTAGGAGTAATACTTTTGAAATCCTGCGTTCATAAACGCGATATATATATTTTGAAGCATATATTTGATACACCCCTGTGAAAATCCCAAAATGGTTTGGCCCGTTCTACAGTTGTCGGAAGTTTGGGAGTTGTTACACCGCCATCAGTGACCCAATGTGCTTTGCACTCTGTAATGATTCAGGAACAGGATTCAATAGGTCGCCACTTTTGGTGTCACGCACCACTTTTGGTAAGACGTGTATCAGTAGATATGAATGGATAAGCTTTATCCTTTTCGTGTCAAGGACCCCCGAATGGACACGTATTAGCCCGCGGACCCCCCCTTCCCATTTGAAGAGAAGAGAAGGATTAAGAGAAGAGAAGATTTATACAGCTCTAGCAGTGATTCTCAACTGGTTTAATTTCAAGGACCCGCAGTTTGACATGCTTAGTCAGGCTTTCATTTCGTCTGCGCGAAAAATGACAGACGGACCCTATTTTAATGCCATTTTTAGCTGTGGGACTGGGACTCCAATTGATACCTCCTGGAACTCGCTCAAGGACCTCTGGGGGTCCCCGGACCCCACTTTGTGAATTATATTATTATTATATTACTGTTTATTACACCATTTTGGGATTTATGGGGAAAGGAGGAGATCGACGCCGCTAATGAAAGCACAACACCAGGTAAGCTGCAGCCAGGTTTTCTTTCCTCTCGAGTTGCATGGGTTTAACACTAACTACAACCTCCTCCTGAAAACGTCCCTGGTGTTGTACATTTTATATACTGTAGGATAGGCTAACTTACAGATCAGATGAGTTTTGACCTGTTCGAGGCACTGCTGGTAATGTGGTTAAACTTTTTCCTAAGGAGGAGGAATCACAGCCAGGTAATTCATAATAATAATAATAACTGTGCCAAAACGCAGTTTTGTATGTACATTGAGTCACTGGAACAACCTCTGTGTCAGTCAGCGCAGTATTTTTATGTAATTTATTTAGGTAGGAACCAAAGTTCGCTAAGGCGGAACCTTTGTTTTTAGATCGCTCGTTTCTTACAAGACTTACATTCGTGTAACATTGGTGTGCGACCCGCATATGGGTCCCTGTTTTGGGAAACTAAGGAATAGGGTTTGGGAAGCTCACTGACTTTAATGGAACATTCTCCAAAGACTCCACCTATTTGATTTGTGAATTCTCTTTTCTTCTCGTCACCACGTCAGGCGTATCACTCATGCTCGGAGAACATTTGTCTGAATGGAGGAACTTGTTTCAAGACGGGCAGCGTCCAGTCAAGCGGCTGTGCGCGGAGACCGCTGTGAAACAGGTACAGTACGCACTGAGAGTAGCTCCCACAGAGCACTCTCCATGATTCACACACGCATCATTCCAGCTCTTATATCTGTCTTGACTATTGCAAATGCCTTGTTCAACTGCAATGCCTCAGCTTTAGTAGTCTGTTCTGCTCTGGCCTGGAATGCTGCATGTGAGCTTTCTAACCTCACATACAGCAGAAACCTAAAAAAAACTTGTATGTCCATGCAATCATCCATCCATCTTCAACCGTTTATCTGGAGTTGTGTCGCGGGGGCAACCTTTCCAGAAGAGAGCTCTAGACATGGGGTCTTGGCAATTTCCCACCAATGCCTAAAATAGGGAGGTCTGGTTGAGAACCGGTCTTTCCAATCTCAAAGGGCACCTACGGATGGCTGCAATTCGAAACTGGCCTCTGTAAAAGCTGAATTTGTATCTGGATTGTACTATGTTTTTGTATGGACGTGGTGTTGGGTGCCTGCACATATGCACACATGGCATCAACGCATGGTGTTGTGTGCAGGCGCCCTACACTCTGTCTTTGTACTATGGATTGTACTATGTTTTTGTATGGACGTGGTGTTGGGTGCCTGCACATATGCACACATGGCATCAACGCATGGTGTTGTGTGCAGGCGCCCTACACTCTGTCTTTCGTTTTCTTTTCTTTTATCCCCCTGTTCCCCTCACTGTATATATACTTTTTTTCCCTTTTCGCTTCCTATATGATGAATTCCTGTTCTGTTCTTTAACTACATAGAAGTGTCTATTTGTTTGTCTCTAAATGTTTTGATGAATTGAACAATGTGGACCCTGTTGTAAACAAGTGTAAGGCTTAATTGGGTCGTCCACTCACAGTTAACAGTCTTTGTATTGAGTTTGTGCTTGAAATGTACTGTAATTCTGCAAACTGTTAATAAAGATTTCAATCAATCAATCAATCAACAAGTCAATATTAACACAAGCTTGTGACAACATTTCCTGAAAAGTAACAATTTTGGACATTACCACTGTCGCAAAATTGCTTGCTCAGGGTCGGATCTATGTCAGTCTCTGCTCTGCATGTAAAGTTTAATAGAATCTACGGTGACCGTGATAGGTATGTCACGCGAGCATGGATTATATATTTATTCATTCAACAAACTTGACCTACATGGAAGCTAAATAGCCTACAAGTTGTTAGTTTACATTAATGAAATCAATAGTGTTGTATATACACAAATATAAATGTAATGTTTATATTTACAGTATACTTTTTGACGCTGTATTCATTTGGTTTGACACAACTTTTACACACAAAAATTCAAGTTCTCTCCTGAGCAGCTCAGGTAAACATTTCAGCACTCAAAACAGGAGACCCGGATTCAAAAGTGCAGCTTTAAGAATTCACGCACGCACGCACGCACGCACGCACTTTCCACTTTCCACTTTCCTTTCCTTTGTTTAAATAACTTAAGTCCATGCAGGATAACACATCGAAGAAGGTAAACTCATGAGCCACATGTCCTCCTCTCTCCCTCTCACCAGACACGGAGACATGTGACTACGGATGGCACAAGTTCCAGGGTCACTGCTACGCTACTTCCCCACCAGGAAGAGCTGGGACGCGGCCAAGAGGGAGTGTCGTGTCCACGGGGCCCACCTGACTAGCCTGCTGTCCCACGAGGAGCAACACTACGTCAACCGTACGTCCCACAAACGCTAATATGGTATCCGTTTCGCATTCGGGTTCTTGGAAACGCCCCCCAGCCACTGCGTTAGTTTGACTGAGGTTAGGTTTAGGTATGCTTTACTGAGGTTAGGGTTAGGTATAGTTTTACTGAGGTTAGGGTTAGGTTTAGGGTTAGTTTTACTGAGGTTAGGGTTAGGTTTAGGTATAGTTTTACTGAGGTTAGGGTTAGGTATAGTTTTACTGAGGTTAGGGTTAGGTATAGTTTTACTGAGGTTAGGGTTAGGTTTAGGGTTAGTTTTACTGAGGTTAGGGTTAGGTTTAGGTATAGTTTTACTAAGGTTAGGGTTAGGGTTAGGTTTAGGTATAGTTTTACTGAGGTTAGGGTTAGGTTTAGGTATAGTTTTACTGAGGTTAGGTTTAGGTATAGTTTTACTGAGGTTAGGGTTAGGGTTAGGTATAGTTTTACTGAGGTTAAGGTTAGGGTTAGGTTTAGGTGTAGGCTGTCAATCACAGCGACTGGCCAGTCACAGCGCACCATTTACTCAAATGCGAAACGGGAACCATATCAGCCCCACAAACAGTTGCTCTTTAAACCTTTGCATGCGTTGTCTTCGGGTCAAAAAGACTGGCCGCCAGCATGTTTACCATCAAAAGAATAAAAAGAAATAGTCATGTTCTTTTGTAAATGAACTCCCTCCTTGATCATGCTATGGCTTCACGCGAAAGCATTAACCCATTTAGACCTTAGTTAAAAAACATTCACAAAGAATATATATTCAAAGATTTGCGCCGCATTCTTATGATTTTTCAAAAGCAGCAGACCTACAAGCTCGTAGCGCGTCACTCTGTGGCGCGCTATGAGCTTGTAGGTCTACTATTTTTTCAATAGATAAATTATAACACAATGTTTAAAACACTGGGTTAAAAGTAGCAGATCCAAAATCTCAAAACGCGTCAATGAAGCAACACGTTTTCAGCTTGTCCATCTGCCATACTTTTGAATTTGAGTCCCACGAAATGTTTTCGGACATTTCCACTCGACAGAGACGATTATAATAGTTATAACGGTACAAACTCCTGAATAGGGGAAACACGGTCATGTTATCTCAGGAAGAATGATTCATGTGTACTGTAGAAAATGCTACGCTCTCTCTCTATTGTCTCTCTTATTTGTGAGAGTGAAAAGTCCTAAAAAGGGCCCAGTGTAAAGTGTTGTGTTTGGCTGGCACTAGGTCTGGGGCAGGACTACCAGTGGATCGGCCTCAACGATAAGATGTTTGACAACGACTTCCGGTGGACCGACGGCAGCCACATGGTGAGACACACACACACAGACACGCACGCACACACACACACGCACACACAGTCCCATTATGTGACCGAACGCAGTCTCAACGGAGTTACTGAAACATATTTTGTGCATGATCATCGATCATGATGACAAATAAATGACATGACAACGGTGATGCATGTGCATCAAATATAGCAGATCTACAAGCTCGTATGAGCTTGTAGATCTGCTATTTTTCAATAGCTAAAGCGTAACACCAAAAGGGGTACCCGTCCAAAATGGGTCAACACATGTATTCGAATGCTGGCTTTGTTTGAATAAAATTGACAGTGCGTTAACCCATTCTGAACGGGAACCCATTTTGGTGTTGGCATCATGTTATGCTTTAGCTATTGAACCCATTTTGGTGTTGGCATCATGTTATGCTTTAGCTGTTGAACCCATTTTGGTGTTGGCATCATGTTATGCTTTAGCTGTTGAACCCATTTTGGTGTTGGCATCATGTTATGCTTTAGCTGTTGAACCCATTTTGGTGTTGGCATCATGTTATGCTTTAGCTGTTGAACCCATTTTGGTGTTGGCATCATGTTATGTTTTAGCTGTTGAACCCATTTTGGTGTTGGCATCATGTTATGCTTTAGCTATTGAAAAATAGCAGTCCTGCAAGCGCGTAGCGCGTCACTCGGTTTGCGTGCTATGAGCTTGTAGATCTGCTATTTTTCAATATCCTGGGTACCGCCCTGGGTACCAGATTCAAAAAATGTCTTCTACATCCTGACAGATGTTTTGAGTTGACCAATATTTTGTAAAAAGAAACAATCGATTTGAAAATTTGTTTCTATTTGAGAACCTATCATCTCTTTTGCCTATATAATAAATAACATAACCCAAAATAGGGTCACCAGGTTGAAAGTGGTCAAAATCAGGACACACCAGCTGCATTATTGCAGATACTGATGAATACAATAAAATAAAATCACACCTGTATGTGTGTATTCTTAATTATTATACATCATCATCATCATACAGTACATCATCTCATAAACAACTGAATGTATGTGATTGGTTAGCCCATTTGCTCGTCTACATATGACGTGCATTTCTCCTTTCATTGTCAATGGCCAATATGAGACGTGTGAGGACAAAAGCTGTATATAGACGCCGCTAGACTGTATATAGACGCCGCTAGACTGTATATAGACGCCGCTAGACTGTATATAGACGCCGCTAGACTGTATATAGACGCCGCTAGACTGTATATAGACGCCGCTAGACTGTATATAGACGCCGCTAGACTGTATATAGACGCCGCTAGACTGTATATAGACGGTGCTAGACTGTATATAGACGCCGCTAGACTGTATATAGACGCCGCTAGACTGTATATAGACGCCGCTAGACTGTATATAGACGCCGCTAGACTGTATATAGACGCCGCTAGACTGTATATAGACGCCGCTAGACTGTATATAGACGGTGCTAGAGTGTATATAGACGCCGCTAGACTGTATATAGACGCCGCTAGACTGTATATAGACGCCGCTAGACTGTATATAGACGCTGCTAGACTGTATATAGACGCCGCTAGAGTGTATATAGACGCCGCTAGACTGTATATAGACGCCGCTAGACTGTATATAGACGGTGCTAGACTGTATATAGACGGTGCTAGACTGTATATAGACGGTGCTAGACTGTATATAGACGCCGCTAGACTGTATATAGACGCCGCTAGACTGTATATAGACGCCGCTAGACTGTATATAGACGGTGCTAGACTGTATATAGACGGTGCTAGACTGTATATAGACGGTGCTAGACTGTATATAGACGGTGCTAGACTGTATATAGACGCTGCTAGACTGTATATAGACGGTGCTAGACGGTGCTAGACTGTATATAGACGGTGCTAGACTGTATATAGACGGTGCTAGACTGTATATAGACGCTGCTAGACGGTGCTAGACTGTATATAGACGCTGCTAGACTGTATACTGCTAGACGTGTGAGGACAAAAGCTGTATATAGACGCTGCTAGCGCCCCTCAAAAAATGGCCACTATTACTGGCAGATTGTTTTATCGGCTGGGATATAATGTAATATATAATAATACAATCTTCCTCCATTGATAGTGAAAGTGAAGACATAATCAAACTACCTTTTTTCTGCAGGTTATTCCGTGGCCGTACAGAAGTTCTCGGAGACACTGGGAGTGTTCAAGTTTGACTTCATCGGTGACTCCCTCACAGATGATGAGATTAACATTGGTGAGATGACGACATAGACCAAGTGGTTCCCCAAACTGTTTCATGTCAAGGACCCCCAAATTGATACTCGTTAGCCCCGCGGACCCCCGCATTAGAAAAGATATGCCAGGGACCGCCGCCCATAAGAGAAGATCTCAACCCGTTTAATTAGACCCCCAGTTTGACATGCATTAGTCTATACGGACCCCCATTTAATGCCATTTCTATCTCTGGGACCCAAACTATAAGAAAAAGACCTTCTGCACACCTACAATGGACAGGTGCGTCGGATAACTGGAGCTGATGAGTAGAGAAAAAGAATCCCGCACACCTGTCTTCACTTGAGTTTAGATCTTTATTGAGCAACGTTTTGGTCGTCAGACCTTCATCAGGACCCCCAATTCATATTGTAAAATTAATGTTAATTGAACTCCGAGTGTACAGGTCCATTTGGTTCCGCATTTGTACAACTCTCAGAGTTACAGACCCATATTGGTCCATTTTGGTTACAAACTATCTATTTAGCTGGGGACCCCCTGGAACTCCCTCAAAGACCCCACTTTGGGAACCAATGACAATGTATTGTTATTATTAATAATTATAATGAATTATACACACTCATGCTGCATTTCCTGCGCACCAATCCACCACACACCACTATTCTCTCAGTGTTCATTTTCAGAGCTATTTCCATCGTAACACAGAACAATGCACGTTACATATTTGAGGAATTCATGAGGATCATTCAGTCATTAGTATGTGTGTGGTCTCATAATATTATGTTCCGTTTGTACAGTGTTCACTATTCAGGTCTAATGACATTTGCATGTTTATTTCATATGTACTGTATATATAATAAACTGTATTGTTTCTTTGCCTTTTTAGCCGAGTCTTTTCAAGAGTTCGCTGGTCTGCTCCAGGAAATTGAGCACGACAGGATGATGCTGGTGGGTTATCAACATCCTCTTCGTTCACGCGACATCCTCTTTGACCATGTGTTTTGTTCCCATGATGCAACAATACAATTGTCTATGCACACTCTAGTGCCTCTTCCAAACTCAAACAGACAATCGCTGAAGTAATTCCCCTTCCTTATTATTCACATGAAAGAAAACCGTGTGCAAGCAACAACAAGAGGTGCACCCTTAAATGTAACATTAAGATCATCAAGGAAAGAGGCGCAGTGCTCTTCTCATACCCATATAAAAACAACTCTGTGACGTTTCATCATTCAGGGCTTCATATGACTACATATTTATATTATTGTGCATGACGAGTAATTCCTGTTGGACTGGGTTTTCCAGTTATAGCTGGCTATCGACATGATTATACGACAGTAGAGCCCAACCTATGCCACATTTTATGTTCTGATGCCGATCCCCATTTTATAAAAAATAATAATGATATATTTGAAAAACTTAGATTTCATTTAAGGCCACTATTGTACATTTTTAAAAACATTAAAAAAATAATATTACGCTATACTGATATGCCCAAAATAGGGATGCCAGGTTGAAAGTGGTTAAAAATGAGACAAATTGATTGTATGATTGCCTATAGTTAGCTATAGATAAATCCAAACTGATGTACAGTGTAGCTCAATAATCTCTAGCAGCCAACAGTGGGTCAGATTAAGTTGTGGTGATAAACAGTGACATCTACTGGTGTCACTTCTTCCTAGTTCTCAGGTTTTGTGCTGAGCTCATTTCATCTTTATCTTTATGTCTTAATGGTGTTGTGTTTAATTTGCTGGTGAGGTTTCCTTATCCATTTTGTTATGCAAACTGCTGTTGTATACTTTTCCATTTCAGGTTCAGAATTCCTTTGATCTGCTCATTAAGCCCCTGGAGAAGTTCCGCAAAGAACAGATTTCAGTAACAAAAGTGAGTTGATTTTTGTTGTAAGTTTACTCTTCAATATAAAAAATGGATTGCAGTGGATTCATTGTTGTGTTCACACAAACACAAGGTGTGGAGTTTCACAATTACCTTTGTTCTTCTGTGACGGCTCTACCCAGACCTCCCCAAAGAATTGTATAACACCACTTCTCTTAATGACAACCTTATACTGTATATACTGTAGGCCAAGACACGACAGCCTTCACCATATCAAGTTCAAATACAATACAGTACACAAAACATACTTGTCTTATTGCACTTAGTTATTGCACATGGACTCGTGAATCTTGCTGATTCAGCAACTTCATCAAATGCGGAACCCATGAGTTTATAGGTGTATTTATGTTTAGCATTGGGGAGCCTAAAGTACCTTT